>NC_134833.1:152503735-152565630 GCF_004210375.1 Tachypleus tridentatus | reverse complement strand
AAGACATTGTTAGACTATTTTGTTTAAATTTGTTTTGCTGGAAAGAGACATTGTTAGCTAACTTTGTTTAAATATGTTTTGTGGAAAAGACATTGTTGGACTATTTTGTTTAAATTTGTTTTGTTGAAAATAGACATTGTTTACTGGCTTTGTTTAAATTTCTTTTGTAGGAAAAAGACATACTGTTTGACTATTTTGTTTAAATTTGTTTTAATAGAATAAAAGACATTGTTTGACTATTTTGTTGAAATTTGTTTTGTGGGAAAAGACATTGTTTGACTATTTTGTTTAAATTTATTCTGTTGGAAAAAAAGACATTGTTAGTTAAATTTGTTTCAGATATGTTTTGTAGGAAAAGAAGATTGTTAGACTATTTTGTTTAAATTTGTTTTGTTGGAATGAAGTTTACTATTAGACTATTTTGTTTAAATTTGTTTTGTAGGAAGAAAGACATTGTTTGACTGTTTTCTTATTTAAAACTTTTTTTTGTAGGAAAAAAAGACATTGCTTTAACTATTTGGTTTAAATTTATTCGCAAGTATAAGACATTACTGCGACCATTTTGTTTAAATTTGTTTTCAGGTGAAAAAAAGACATTGTTTGACTATTTTGTTTAAATTTGTTTTGTAGGAAAAAAGACATTGTTAGATTATTTTGGTTAAATTTCTTTTGTAGGAGGAAAGACATTGTTAGACTATTTTTGTCTAAATTTATTTTGTAGGAACAAAGACATTGTTTGACTATTTTGTTTAAATTTATTTTGTAGGAAGAAAGACATACTGTTAGACTATTTTGTTTAAATTTGTTTTGTTGGAAGAAAGACATTGTTTGACTATTTTGTTTAAATTTATTTTGTAGGAAAAAAGACATTGTTAAGACTATTTTGTTTAAATTTGTTTTGTAGGAAAAAAATACATTGTTTGACTATTTTGTTTAAATTTGTTTTGTAGGAAAAAAGACATTGTTAGACTATTTTGTTTAAATTTGTTTTGTTGGAAAAAGACATTGTTAGACTATTTTGTTCTATTTTGAAATTTGTTTTGTAGGAAGAAAGACATTGTTAGACTATTTTGTTTAAATTTGTTTTGTTGGAAAAAAGACATTGTTTGACTATTTTGTTTAAATTTGTTGTAGGAAGAAAGACATTGTTGGAAGAAAGACATTGTTTGACTATTTTGTTTAAATTTGTTTTGTTTGACTATTTTGTTTAAATTTATTTTGTAGGAAAAGACATTGTTAGTTTATTTTGTTTAAAAAAAGACATTGTTTGACTATTTTGTTTAAATTTGTTTTGTAGGAAAAAAAGACATTGTTTGACTATTTTGTTTAAATTTGTTTTGTAGGAAAAAAAGACATTGTTTGACTATTTTGTTTAAATTTGTTTTGTAGGAAAAAAAGACATTGTTTGACTATTTTGTTTAAATTTATTTTGTAGGAAAAAAGACATTGTTTGACTATTTTGTTTAAATATGTTTTGTAGGAAAAAAGACATTGTTAGACTATTTTGTTTAAATTTGTTTTGTTGGAAAAAAGACATTGTTAGACTATTTTGTTTAAATTTGTTTTGTAGGAAGAAAGACATTGTTAGACTATTTTGTTTAAATTTGTTTTGTTGGAAAAAGACATTGTTTGACTATTTTGTTTAAATTTGTTTTGTTGGAAAAAAGACATTGTTTGACTATTTTGTTTAAATTTGTTTTGTAGGAAAAAAGACATTGTTTGACTATTTTGTTTAAATTTGTTTTGTTGGAAAAAAAGACATTGTTTGACTATTTTGTTTAAATTTGTTTTGTAGATAGGAAAAAGACATTGTTTGACTATTTTGTTTAAATTTGTTTTGTAAAAAAGACATTGTTTGACTATTTTGTTTAAATTTGTTTTGTAGGAAAAAAAGACATTGTTTGACTATTTTGTTTAAATTTGTTTTGTTGGAAAAAAAGACATTGTTAGACTATTTTGTTTAAATTTGTTTTGTAGGAAAAAAGACATTGTTAGACTATTTTGTTTAAATTTGTTTTGTTGGAAAAAAGACATTGTTAGACTATTTTGTTTAAATTTGTTTTGTAGGAAAAAAAGACATTGTTTGACTATTTTGTTTAAATTTGTTTTGTAGGAAAAAAGACATTGTTTGACTATTTTGTTTAAATTTGTTTTGTTGGAAAAAAAGACATTGTTTGACTATTTTGTTTAAATTTGTTTTGTTGGAAAAAAGACATTGTTTGACTATTTTGTTTAAATTTGTTTTGTAGGAAAAAGACATTGTTTGACTATTTTGTTTAAATTTGTTTTGTAGGAAAAAAGACATTGTTTGACTATTTTGTTTAAATTTGTTTTGTAGGAAAAAAGACATTGTTTGACTATTTTGGTTAAATTTGTTTTGTAGGAAAAAAGACATTGTTAGACTATTTTGTTTAAATTTGTTTTGTAGGAAGAAAGACATTGTTTGACTATTTTGTTTAAATTTGTTTTGTAGGAAAAAGACTTGTTAGACTATTTTGTTTAAATTTGTTTTGTTGGATTTTTGACTTTTTGTTTAAATTTGTTTTGTAAAAAAAAGACATTGTTAGACTATTTTGAAATTTGTTTTGTAGGAAAAAAGACATTGTTAGACTATTTTGTTTAAATTTGTTTTGTAGGAAAAAAGACATTGTTTGACTATTTTGTTTAAATTTGTTTTGTTGGAAAAAAGACATTGTTTGACTATTTTGTTTAAATTTGTTTTGTTGGAAAAAAGACATTGTTTGACTATTTTGTTTAAATTTGTTTTGTAGGAAAAAAGACATTGTTAGACTATTTTGTTTAAATTTGTTTTGTAGGAAAAAGACATTGTTAGACTATTTTGTTTAAATTTGTTTTGTTGGAAAAAAGACATTGTTTGACTATTTTGTTTAAATTTGTTTTGTAGGAAAAAAGACATTGTTTGACTATTTTGTTTAAATTTGTTTTGTTGGAAAAAAAGACATTGTTTGACTATTTTGTTTAAATTTGTTTTGTAGGAAAAAAGACATTGTTTGACTATTTTGTTTAAATTTGTTTTGTAGGAAAAAAGACATTGTTTGACTATTTTGTTTAAATTTGTTTTGTAGGAAAAAAAGACATTGTTTGACTATTTTGTTTAAATTTGTTTTGTTGGAAAAAAGACATTGTTAGACTATTTTGTTTAAATTTGTTTTGTTGGAAAAAACATTGTTAGACTATTTTGTTTAAATTTGTTTTGTAGGAAAAAAGACATTGTTTGACTATTTTGTTTAAATTTGTTTTGTTGGAAAAAAAGACATTGTTTGACTATTTTGTTTAAATTTGTTTTGTAGGAAAAAAGACATTGTTTGACTATTTTGTTTAAATTTGTTTTGTAGGAAAAAAAGACATTGTTTGACTATTTTGTTTAAATTTGTTTTGTTGGAAAAAAGACATTGTTTGACTATTTTGTTTAAATTTGTTTTGTAGGAAAAAAGACATTGTTAGACTATTTTGTTTAAATTTGTTTTGTAGGAAAAAAGACATTGTTTGACTATTTTGTTTAAATTTGTTTTGTAGGAAAAAAGACATTGTTTGACTATTTTGTTTAAATTTGTTTTGTTGGAAAAAACATTGTTTGACTATTTTGTTTAAATTTGACATTGTTTGACTATTTTGTTTAAATTTGTTTTGTAGGAAAAAAGACATTGTTTGACTATTTTGTTTAAATTTGTTTTGTAGGAAAAAAGACATTGTTTGACTATTTTGTTTAAATTTGTTTTGTAGGAAAAAAAGACATTGTTTGACTATTTTGTTTAAATTTGTTTTGTAGGAAAAAAGACATTGTTTGACTATTTTGTTTAAATTTGTTTTGTAGGAAAAAAGACATTGTTTGACTATTTTGTTTAAATTTGTTTTGTAGGAAAAAAGACATTGTTTGACTATTTTGTTTAAATTTGTTTTGTAGGAAAAAAGACATTGTTTGACTATTTTGTTTAAATTTGTTTTGTAGGAAAAAAGACATTGTTTGACTATTTTGTTTAAATTTGTTTTGTAGGAAAAAAGACATTGTTTGACTATTTTGTTTAAATTTGTTTTGTAGGAAAAAAGACATTGTTTGACTATTTTGTTTAAATTTGTTTTGTAGGAAAAAAGACATTGTTTGACTATTTTGTTTAAATTTGTTTTGTAGGAAAAAAAGACATTGTTTGACTATTTTGTTTAAATTTGTTTTGTAGGAAAAAAGACATTGTTTGACTATTTTGTTTAAATTTGTTTTGTAGGAAAAAAGACATTGTTTGACTATTTTGTTTAAATTTGTTTTGTAGGAAAAAAGACATTGTTAGACTATTTTGTTTAAATTTGTTTTGTAGGAAAAAAGACATTGTTTGACTATTTTGTTTAAATTTGTTTTGTAGGAAAAAGACATTGTTTGACTATTTTGTTTAAATTTGTTTTGTAGGAAAAAAAGACATTGTTTGACTATTTTGTTTAAATTTGTTTTGTAGAAAAAAGACATTGTTTGACTATTTTGTTTAAATTTGTTTTGTAGGAAAAAAAGACATTGTTTGACTATTTTGTTTAAATTTGTTTTGTAGGAAAAAAGACATTGTTTGACTATTTTGTTTAAATTTGTTTTGTAGGAAAAAGACATTGTTTGACTATTTTGTTTAAATTTGTTTTGTAGGAAAAAAGACATTGTTTGACTATTTTGTTTAAATTTGTTTTGTAGGAAAAAAGACATTGTTTGACTATTTTGTTTAAATTTGTTTTGTAGGAAAAAAGACATTGTTTGACTATTTTGTTTAAATTTGTTTTGTAGGAAAAAAAGACATTGTTTGACTATTTTGTTTAAATTTGTTTTGTTGGAAGAAAGACATTGTTTGACTATTTTGTTTAAATTTGTTTTGTAGGAAAAAAGACATTGTTTGACTATTTTGTTTAAATTTGTTTTGTTGGAAAAAAGACATTGTTTGACTATTTTGTTTAAATTTGTTTTGTAGGAAAAAAGACATTGTTTGACTATTTTGTTTAAATTTGTTTTGTAGGAAAAAAGACATTGTTTGACTATTTTGTTTAAATTTGTTTTGTAGGAAAAAAAGACATTGTTTGACTATTTTGTTTAAATTTGTTTTGTAGGAAAAAAGACATTGTTTGACTATTTTGTTTAAATTTGTTTTGTTGGAAAAAAGACATTGTTTGACTATTTTGTTTAAATTTGTTTTGTAGGAAAAAGACATTGTTAGACTATTTTGTTTAAATTTGTTTTGTAGGAAAAAAAGACATTGTTTGACTATTTTGTTTAAATTTGTTTTGTTGGAAAAAGACATTGTTTGACTATTTTGTTTAAATTTGTTTTGTAGGAAAAAAGACATTGTTAGACTATTTTGTTTAAATTTGTTTTGTTGGAAAAAAGACATTGTTTGACTATTTTGTTTAAATTTGTTTTGTTGGAAAAAAGACAAATTTTGTTTAAATTTGAAAAAAGACATTGTTTGACTATTTTGTTTAAATTTATTTTGTAGGAAGAAAGACATTGTTAGACTATTTTGGTTAAATTTGTTTTGTTGGAAAAAAGACATTGTTTGACTATTTTGTTTAAATTTGTTTTATAGGAAAAAAGACATTGTTTGACTATTTTGTTTAAATTTGTTTTGTAGGAAAAAAGACATTGTTTGACTATTTTGTTTAAATTTGTTTTGTTGGAAAAAAGACATTGTTTGACTATTTTGTTTAAATTTGTTTTGTTGGAAAAAAGACATTGTTTGACTATTTTGTTTAAATTTGTTTTGTAGGAAAAAGACATTGTTTGACTATTTTGTTTAAATTTGTTTTGTAGGAAAAAAGACATTGTTAGACTATTTTGTTTAAATTTGTTTTGTAGGAAAAAAGACATTGTTTGACTATTTTGTTTAAATTTGTTTTGTAGGAAAAAAGACATTGTTTGACTATTTTGTTTAAATTTGTTTTGTTGGAAAAAAGACATTGTTTGACTATTTTGTTTAAATTTGTTTTGTAGGAAAAAAGACATTGTTTGACTATTTTGTTTAAATTTGTTTTGTAGGAAAAAAGACATTGTTTGACTATTTTGTTTAAATTTGTTTTGTTGGAAAAAAGACATTGTTTGACTATTTTGTTTAAATTTGTTTTGTTGGAAAAAAGACATTGTTAGACTATTTTGTTTAAATTTGTTTTGTAGAAAAAAGACATTGTTAGACTATTTTGTTTAAATTTGTTTTGTTGGAAAAAAGACATTGTTTGACTATTTTGTTTAAATTTGTTTTGTAGGAAAAAAGACATTGTTTGACTATTTTGTTTAAATTTGTTTTGTAGGAAAAAAAGACATTGTTTGACTATTTTGTTTAAATTTGTTTTGTAGGAAAAAAGACATTGTTTGACTATTTTGTTTAAATTTGTTTTGTAGGAAAAAAGACATTGTTTGACTATTTTGTTTAAATTTGTTTTGTAGGAAAAAAGACATTGTTTGACTATTTTGTTTAAATTTGTTTTGTAAAAAAAGACATTGTTTGACTATTTTGTTTAAATTTGTTTTGTAGGAAAAAAAGACATTGTTTGACTATTTTGTTTAAATTTGTTTTGTAGGAAAAAGACATTGTTTGACTATTTTGTTTAAATTTGTTTTGTAGGAAAAAAGACATTGTTAGACTATTTTGTTTAAATTTGTTTTGTAGAAAAAAGACATTGTTAGACTATTTTGTTTAAATTTGTTTTGTAGGAAAAAAGACATTGTTTGACTATTTTGTTTAAATTTGTTTTGTAGGAAGAAAGACATTGTTTGACTATTTTGTTTAAATTTGTTTTGTAGGAAAAAAGACATTGTTTGACTATTTTGTTTAAATTTGTTTTGTAGGAAAAAAGACATTGTTTGACTATTTTGTTTAAATTTGTTTTGTAGGAAAAAAGACATTGTTTGACTATTTTGTTTAAATTTGTTTTGTTGGAAAAAAGACATTGTTTGACTATTTTGTTTAAATTTGTTTTGTAGGAAAAAAGACATTGTTACTATTTTGTTTAAATTTGTTTTGTTGGAAAAAGACATTGTTTGACTATTTTGTTTAAATTTGTTTTGTAGGAAAAAAAGACATTGTTTGACTATTTTGTTTAAATTTGTTTTGTAGGAAAAAAGACATTGTTTGACTATTTTGGTTAAATTTGTTTTGTAGGAAAAAAGACCTTGTTTGACTATTTTGTTTAAATTTATTTTGTTGGAAAAAAGACATTGTTAGACTATTTTGTTTAAATTTGTTTTGTAGGAAAAAAGACATTGTTTGACTATTTTGTTTAAATTTGTTTTGTAGGAAAAAGACATTGTTTGACATTGTTTGACTATTTTGTTTAAATTTGTTTTGTATTTGTTAGACTATTTTGTTTAAATTTGTTTTGTAGGAAAAAAAGACATTGTTAGACTATTTTGTTTAAATTTGTTTTGTAGGAAAAAAGAAAAGACATTGTTTGACTATTTTGTTTAAATTTGTTTTGTAGGAAGAAAGACATTGTTTGACTATTTTGTTTAAATTTGTTTTGTAGGAAGAAAGACATTGTTTGACTATTTTGTTTAAATTTATTTTGTAGGAAAAAAGACATTGTTTGACTATTTTGTTTAAATTTGTTTTGTAGGAAAAAAAGACATTGTTAGACTATTTTGTTTAAATTTGTTTTGTAGGAAAAAAGACATTGTTAGACTATTTTGTTTAAATTTGTTTTGTTGGAAAAAAGACATTGTTTGACTATTTTGTTTAAATTTGTTTTGTAGGAAAAAAGACATTGTTTGACTATTTTGTTTAAATTTGTTTTGTAGGAAAAAAAGACATTGTTTGACTATTTTGTTTAAATTTGTTTTGTTGGAAAAAAGACATTGTTTGACTATTTTGTTTAAATTTGTTTTGTAGGAAAAAAGACATTGTTTGACTATTTTGTTTAAATTTGTTTTGTAGGAAAAAAGACATTGTTTGACTATTTTGTTTAAATTTGTTTTGTAGGAAAAAAGACATTGTTTGACTATTTTGTTTAAATTTGTTTTGTAGGAAAAAAGACATTGTTTGACTATTTTGTTTAAATTTGTTTTGTTGGAAAAAAACATTGACATTTTGTTTAAATTTGTTTTGTTGGAAAAAAGACATTGTTAGACTATTTTGTTTAAATTTGTTTTGTAGGAAAAAAGACATTGTTTGACTATTTTGTTTAAATTTGTTTTGTTGGAAAAAAGACATTGTTTGACTATTTTGTTTAAATTTGTTTTGTAGGAAAAAAGACATTGTTTGACTATTTTGTTTAAATTTATTTTGTAGGAAAAAAGACATTGTTTGACTATTTTGTTTAAATTTGTTTTGTAGGAAAAAAGACATTGTTTGACTATTTTGTTTAAATTTGTTTTGTAGGAAAAAAGACATTGTTTGACTATTTTGTTTAAATTTGTTTTGTTGGAAAAAAGACATTGTTTGACTATTTTGTTTAAATTTGTTTTGTTGGAAAAAAAAACATTGTTTGACTATTTTGTTTAAATTTGTTTTGTAGGAAAAAGACATTGTTTGACTATTTTGTTTAAATTTGTTTTGTTGGAAAAAAGACATTGTTAGACTATTTTGTTTAAATTTGTTTTGTAGGAAAAAAGACATTGTTAGACTATTTTGTTTAAATTTGTTTTGTAGGAAAAAAGACATTGTTAGACTATTTTGTTTAAATTTGTTTTGTAGGAAAAAGACATTGTTTGACTATTTTGTTTAAATTTGTTTTGTTTTGGAAAAAAGACATTGTTTGACTATTTTGTTTAAATTTGTTTTGTAGAAAAAAGACATTGTTTGACTATTTTGTTTAAATTTGTTTTGTTTTGGAAAAAAGACATTGTTTGACTATTTTGTTTAAATTTGTTTTGTAGGAAAAAAGACATTGTTAGACTATTTTGTTTAAATTTGTTTTGTAGAAAAAAAAGACATTGTTTGAATATTTTGTTTAAATTTCTTTTGTAGGAAAAAGACATTGTTTGACTATTTTGTTTAAATTTGTTTTGTAGAATAAAAGACATTGTTTGACTATTTTGTTGAAATTTGTTTTGTAGGAAAAAGACATTGTTTGACTATTTTGTTTAAATTTGTTTTGTTGGAAAAAGACATTGTTAGACTATTTTGTTTAAATTTGTTTTGTAGGAAAAAAGACATTGTTAGACTATTTTGTTTAAATTTGTTTTGTTGGAAAAAGACATTGTTAGACTATTTTGTTTAAATTTGTTTTGTAGGAAAAAAGACATTGTTTGACTATTTTGTTTAAATTTGTTTTGTAGGAAAAAAGACATTGTTTGACTATTTTGTTTAAATTTGTTTTGTTGGAAAAAAGACATTGTTTGACTATTTTGTTTAAATTTGTTTTGTAGGAAAAAGACATTGTTAGACTATTTTGGTTAAATTTGTTTTGTAGGAAAAAAGACATTGTTAGACTATTTTGTTTAAATTTGTTTTGTAGGAAGAAAGACATTGTTTGACTATTTTGTTTAAATTTGTTTTGTAGGAAAAAAGACATTGTTTGACTATTTTGTTTAAATTTGTTTTGTTGGAAAAAAGACATTGTTTGACTATTTTGTTTAAATTTGTTTTGTTGGAAAAAAGACATTGTTTGACTATTTTGTTTAAATTTGTTTTGTAGGAAAAAAGACATTGTTTGACTGTTTTGTTTAAATTTGTTTTGTAGGAACAAGACATTGTTAGACTATTTTGTTTAAATTTGTTTTGTTGGAAAAAAGACATTGTTGGACTATTTTGTTTAAATTTGTTTTGTAGGAAAAAAGACATTGTTTGACTATTTTGTTTAAATTTGTTTTGTTGGAAAAAAGACATTGTTTGACTATTTTGTTTAAATTTGTTTTGTAGGAAAAAAGACATTGTTTGACTATTTTGTTTAAATTTGTTTTGTAGGAAAAAAGACATTGTTTGACTATTTTGTTTAAATTTGTTTTGTTGGAAAAAAGACATTGTTTGACTATTTTGTTTAAATTTGTTTTGTAGAAAAAAAGACATTGTTTGACTATTTTGTTTAAATTTGTTTTGTAGGAAAAAGACATTGTTTGACTATTTTGTTTAAATTTGTTTTGTAGGAAAAAAGACATTGTTTGACTATTTTGTTTAAATTTGTTTTTGTATTTTGTTTAAATTTGTTTTGTAGGAAAAAGACATTGTTTGACTATTTTGTTTAAATTTGTTTTGTAGGAAAAAAAGACATTGTTTGACTATTTTGTTTAAATTTGTTTTGTATTTTGTTTAAATTTGTTTTGTAGAAAAAAGACATTGTTTGACTATTTTGTTTAAATTTGTTTTGTAGGAAAAAATTGACATTGTTTGACTTGTTATTTTTGTTTAAATTTTTTGTAGGAAAAAGACATTGTTAGACTATTTTGTTTAAATTTTTTTTGTAGGAAAAAGACATTGTTTGACTATTTTGTTTAAATTTGTTTTGTAGGAGGAAAGACATTGTTTGACTATTTTGTTTAAATTTGTTTTGTTGGAAAAAAGACATTGTTTGACTATTTTGTTTAAATTTGTTTTGTAGGAAAAAGACATTGTTTGACTATTTTGTTTAAATTTGTTTTGTAGGAAAAAAGACATTGTTTGACTATTTTGTTTAAATTTGTTTTGTTGGAAAAAAGACATTGTTTGACTATTTTGTTTAAATTTGTTTTGTAGGAGGAAAGACATTGTTTGACTATTTTGTTTAAATTTGTTTTGTAGGAAAAAGACATTGTTTGACTATTTTGTTTAAATTTGTTTTGTAGGAAAAAGACATTGTTTGACTATTTTGTTTAAATTTGTTTTGTAGGAAAAAAGACATTGTTTGACTATTTTGTTTAAATTTGTTTTGTAGGAAAAAGACATTGTTTGACTATTTTGTTTAAATTTGTTTTGTAGGAAAAAAGACATTGTTTGACTATTTTGTTTAAATTTGTTTTGTAGGAAAAAAGACATTGTTTGACTATTTTGTTTAAATTTGTTTTGTAGGAAAAAAGACATTGTTTGACTATTTTGTTTAAATTTGTTTTGTAGGAAAAAAGACATTGTTTGACTATTTTGTTTAAATTTGTTTTGTAGGAAAAAAGACATTGTTTGACTATTTTGTTTAAATTTGTTTTGTAGGAAAAAAGACATTGTTTGACTATTTTGGTTAAATTTGTTTTGTAGGAAAAAAGACATTGTTAGACTATTTTGTTTAAATTTGTTTTGTAGGAAAAAAGACATTGTTTGACTATTTTGTTTAAATTTGTTTTGTAGGAAAAAAGACATTGTTTGACTATTTTGTTTAAATTTGTTTTGTAGGAAAAAAGACATTGTTTGACTATTTTGTTTAAATTTGTTTTATAGGAAAAAATACATTGTTTGACTATTTTGTTTAAATTTGTTTTGTTGGAAAAAAGACATTGTTAGTTTAATTTGTTCAAATATGTTTTGTAGGAAAAAGACATTGTTAGACTATTTTGTTTAAATTTGTTTTGTTGGAATGAAGACATTGTTTGACTATTTTGTTTAAATTTGTTTTGTAGGAAGAAAGACATTGTTTGACTATTTTGTTTAAATTTGTTTTGTAGGAAAAAAGACATTGTTTGACTATTTTGTTTAAATTTGTTTTGTTGGAAAAAAGACATTGTTTGACTATTTTGTTTAAATTTGTTTTGTAGGAAAAAAGACATTGTTTGACTATTTTGTTTAAATTTGTTTTGTAGGAAAAAAGACATTGTTAGACTATTTTGTTTAAATTTGTTTTGTAGGAAGAAAGACATTGTTAGACTATTTTGTTTAAATTTGTTTTGTTGGAAAAAGACATTGTTAGACTATTTTGTTTAAATTTGTTTTGTAGGAAGAAAGACATTGTTTGACTGTTTTGTTTAAATTTGTTTTGTTGGAAAAAGACATTGTTTGACTATTTTGTTTAAATTTGTTTTGTTGGAAAAAAGACATTGTTTGACTATTTTGTTTAAATTTGTTTTGTAGGAAGAAAGACATTGTTACACTATTTTGTTTAAATTTGTTTTGTTGGAAAAAAGACATTGTTTGACTATTTTGTTTAAATTTTTTTTGTTGGAAAAAAGACATTGTTTGACTATTTTGTTTAAATTTGTTTTGTTGGAAAAAAGACATTGTTTGACTATTTTGTTTAAATTTGTTTTGTAGGAAAAAGACATTGTTAGACTATTTTGGTTAAATTTGTTTTGTAGAAAAAAAGACATTGTTTGACTATTTTGTTTAAATTTGTTTTGTTGGAAAAAAGACATTGTTAGACTATTTTGTTTAAATTTGTTTTGTAGAAAAAAGACATTGTTAGACTATTTTGTTTAAATTTGTTTTGTAGGAAAAAAGACATTGTTTGACTATTTTGTTTAAATTTGTTTTGTTGGAAAAAAGACATTGTTTGACTATTTTGTTTAAATTTGTTTTGTAGGAAGAAAGACATTGTTACACTATTTTGTTTAAATTTGTTTTGTTGGAAAAAAGACATTGTTTGACTATTGTGTTTAAATTTTTTTGTAGAAAAAAGACATTGTTTGACTATTTTGTTTAAATTTATTTTGTAGGAAAAAGACATTGTTTGACTATTTTGTTTAAATTTGTTTTGTTGGAAAAAAGACATTGTTTGACTATTTTGTTTAAATTTGTTTTGTTGGAAAAAAGACATTGTTTGACTATTTTGTTTAAATTTGTTTTGTAGGAAGAAAGACATTGTTTGACTATTTTGTTTAAATTTTTTTTGTAGGAAAAAAGACATTGTTTGACTATTTTGTTTAAATTTGTTTTGTAGGAAAAAAGACATTGTTAGACTATTTTGTTTAAATTTGTTTTGTAGGAAAAAAGACATTGTTTGACTATTTTGTTTAAATTTGTTTTGTAGGAAAAAAGACATTGTTTGACTATTTTGTTTAAATTTGTTTTGTAGGAAAAAAGACATTGTTTGACTATTTTGTTTAAATTTGTTTTGTAGGAAAAAGACATTGTTAGACTATTTTGTTTAAATTTGTTTTGTAGGAAGAAAGACATTGTTTGACTATTTTGTTTAAATTTTTTTTGTAGGAAAAAGACATTGTTTGACTATTTTGTTTAAATTTGTTTTGTAGGAGGAAAGACATTGTTTGACTATTTTGTTTAAATTTATTTTGTAGGAAAAAAGACATTGTTTGACTATTTTGTTTAAATTTGTTTTGTAGGAAGAAAGACATTGTTAGACTATTTTGTTTAAATTTGTTTTGTAGGAATAAAGACATTGTTTGACTATTTTGTTTAAATTTATTTTGTAGGAAGAAAGACATTGTTAGACTATTTTGGTTAAATTTGTTTTGTAGGAAAAAATACATTGTTAGACTATTTTGTTTAAATTTGTTTTGTAGGAAGAAAGACATTGTTAGACTATTTTGGTTAAATTTGTTTTGTAGGAAAAAAGACATTGTTTGACTATTTTGGTTAAATTTGTTTTGTAGGAAAAAAGACATTGTTAGACTATTTTGTTTAAATTTGTTTTGTAGGAAGAAAGACATTGTTTGACTATTTTGTTTAAATTTATTTTGTAGGAAGAAAGACATTGTTTGACTATTTTGTTTAAATTTATTTTGTAGGAAGAAAGACATTGTTTGACTATTTTGGTTAAATTTGTTTTGTAGGAAAAAAGACATTGTTTGACTATTTTGTTTAAATTTGTTTTGTAGGAAAAAAGACATTGTTTGACTATTTTGTTTAAATTTGTTTTGTAGGAAAAAAGACATTGTTAGACTATTTTGTTTAAATTTGTTTTGTAGGAAAAAAGACATTGTTAGACTATTTTGTTTAAATTTGTTTTGTTGGAAAAAAGACATTGTTAGACTATTTTGTTTAAATTTGTTTTGTAGGAAGAAAGACATTGTTTGACTATTTTGTTTAAATTTGTTTTGTTGGAAAAAAGACATTGTTTGACTATTTTGTTTAAATTTGTTTTGTTGGAAAAAAGACATTGTTTGACTATTTTGTTTAAATTTGTTTTGTAGGAAGAAAGACATTGTTACACTATTTTGTTTAAATTTGTTTTGTTGGAAAAAAGACATTGTTTGACTATTTTGTTTAAATTTTTTTGTAGAAAAAAGACATTGTTTGACTATTTTGTTTAAATTTGTTTTGTTGGAAAAAAGACATTGTTTGACTATTTTGTTTAAATTTGTTTTGTAGGAAAAAGACATTGTTAGACTATTTTGTTTAAATTTGTTTTGTAGAAAAAAGACATTGTTTGACTATTTTGTTTAAATTTGTTTTGTTGGAAAAAAGACATTGTTAGACTATTTTGTTTAAATTTGTTTTGTAGAAAAAAGACATTGTTAGACTATTTTGTTTAAATTTATTTTGTTGGAAAAAAGACATTGTTTGACTATTTTGTTTAAATTTGTTTTGTTGGAAAAAAGACATTGTTTGACTATTTTGTTTAAATTTGTTTTGTAGGAAGAAAGACATTGTTTGACTATTTTGTTTAAATTTGTTTTGTTGGAAAAAAGACATTGTTTGACTATTTTGTTTAAATTTGTTTTGTAGAAAAAAAGACATTGTTTGACTATTTTGTTTAAATTTGTTTTGTAGGAAAAAAGACATTGTTTGACTATTTTGTTTAAATTTGTTTTGTTGGAAAAAAGACATTGTTTGACTATTTTGTTTAAATTTGTTTTGTTGGAAAAAAGACATTGTTTGACTATTTTGTTTAAATTTATTTTGTAGGAAGAAAGACATTGTTTGACTATTTTGTTTAAATTTGTTTTGTAGGAAAAAAGACATTGTTAGACTATTTTGTTTAAATTTGTTTTGTTGGAAAAAAAGACATTGTTTGACTATTTTGTTTAAATTTGTTTTGTAGAAAAAAGACATTGTTAGACTATTTTGTTTAAATTTTTTTTGTAGGAAAAAGACATTGTTTGACTATTTTGTTTAAATTTGTTTTGTAGGAAAAAAGACATTGTTTGACTATTTTGTTTAAATTTGTTTTGTAGGAAAAAAGACATTGTTTGACTATTTTGTTTAAATTTGTTTTGTAGGAGGAAAGACATTGTTTGACTATTTTGTTTAAATTTGTTTTGTTGGAAAAAAGACATTGTTTGACTATTTTGTTTAAATTTGTTTTGTAGGAAAAAAGACATTGTTAGACTATTTTGTTTAAATTTGTTTTGTAGGAAAAAAGACATTGTTTGACTATTTTGTTTAAATTTGTTTTGTAGGAAAAAAAGACATTGTTTGACTATTTTGTTTAAATTTGTTTTGTAGGAAAAAAGACATTGTTTGACTATTTTGTTTAAATTTGTTTTGTAGGAAAAAAGACATTGTTTGACTATTTTGTTTAAATTTGTTTTGTAGGAAGAAAGACATTGTTAGACTATTTTGTTTAAATTTGTTTTGTAGGAAAAAAGACATTGTTTGACTATTTTGTTTAAATTTCTTTTGTAGGAAAAAGACATTGTTTGACTATTTTGTTTAAATTTGTTTTGTAGGAGAAAAGACATTGTTTGACTATTTTGTTTAAATTTGTTTTGTAGGAAGAAAGACATTGTTAGACTATTTTGGTTAAATTTGTTTTGTAGGAAAAAAGACATTGTTTGACTATTTTGTTTAAATTTGTTTTGTAGGAAAAAAAGACATTGTTTGACTATTTTGTTTAAATTTGTTTTGTAGGAAGAAAGACATTGTTTGACTATTTTGTTTAAATTTGTTTTGTAGGAAAAAAGACATTGTTTGACTATTTTGTTTAAATTTGTTTTGTTGGAAAAAAGACATTGTTTGACTATTTTGTTTAAATTTGTTTTGTAGGAAAAAAGACATTGTTTGACTATTTTGTTTAAATTTGTTTTGTAGGAAAAAAGACATTGTTAGACTATTTTGTTTAAATTTGTTTTGTAGGAAGAAAGACATTGTTTGACTATTTTGTTTAAATTTGTTTTGTAGGAAAAAAGACATTGTTTGACTATTTTGTTTAAATTTGTTTTGTTGGAAAAAAGACATTGTTTGACTATTTTGTTTAAATTTGTTTTGTTGGAAAAAGACATTGTTTGATTATTTTGTTTAAATTTGTTTTGTTGGAAAAAAGACATTGTTTAAATTTGTTTTGTAGAAAAAAAGACATTGTTTGACTATTTTGTTTAAATTTGTTTTGTAGGAAAAAGACATTGTTTGACTATTTTGTTTAAATTTGTTTTGTTGGAAAAAGACATTGTTAGTTAAATTTGTTTAAATTTGTTTTGTAGGAAAAAAGACATTGTTAGACTATTTTGTTTAAATTTGTTTTGTTGGAATGAAGACATTGTTAGACTATTTTGTTTAAATTTGTTTTGTAGGAAGAAAGACATTGTTTGACTATTTTGTTTAAATTTGTTTTGTAGGAAAAAAGACATTGTTAGACTATTTTGTTTAAATTTGTTTTGTAGGAAGAAAGACATTGTTAGACTATTTTGTTTAAATTTGTTTTGTAGGAAAAAAAGACATTGTTAGACTATTTTGTTTAAATTTGTTTTGTAGAAAAAAGACATTGTTAGACTATTTTGTTTAAATTTGTTTTGTTGGAAAAAAGACATTGTTTGACTATTTTGTTTAAATTTGTTTTGTTGGAAAAAAGACATTGTTTGACTATTTTGTTTAAATTTGTTTTGTAGGAAGAAAGACATTGTTACACTATTTTGTTTAAATTTGTTTTGTTGGAAAAAAGACATTGTTTGACTATTTTGTTTAAATTTTTTTTAGAAAAAAGACATTGTTTGACTATTTTGTTTAAATTTATTTTGTAGGAAAAAAGACATTGTTAGTTTATTTTGTTTAAATTTGTTTTGTAGGAAAAAGACATTGTTAGACTATTTTGTTTAAATTTGTTTTGTTGGAAAAAAGACATTGTTAGACTATTTTGTTTAAATTTGTTTTGTAGGAAGAAAGACATTGTTTGACTATTTTGTTTAAATTTGTTTTGTTGGAAAAAAAGACATTGTTTGACTATTTTGTTTAAATTTGTTTTGTTGGAAAAAAGACATTGTTTGACTATTTTGTTTAAATTTGTTTTGTAGGAAGAAAGACATTGTTACACTATTTTGTTTAAATTTGTTTTGTTGGAAAAAAAGACATTGTTTGACTATTTTGTTTAAATTTTTTTGTAGAAAAAAGACATTGTTTGACTATTTTGTTTAAATTTGTTTTGTTGGAAAAAAGACATTGTTTGACTATTTTGTTTAAATTTGTTTTGTAGGAAAAAAGACATTGTTAGACTATTTTGTTTAAATTTGTTTTGTAGAAAAAAAGACATTGTTTGACTATTTTGTTTAAATTTGTTTTGTTGGAAAAAGACATTGTTAGACTATTTTGTTTAAATTTGTTTTGTAAAAAAAAAGACATTGTTAGACTATTTTGTTTAAATTTGTTTTGTAGAAAAAAGACATTGTTAGACTATTTTGTTTAAATTTGTTTTGTAGAAAAAAAGACATTGTTTGACTATTTTGTTTAAATTTGTTTTGTTGGAAAAAAGACATTGTTTGACTATTTTGTTTAAATTTGTTTTGTAGGAAAAAAGACATTGTTTGACTATTTTGTTTAAATTTGTTTTGTTGGAAAAAAGACATTGTTTGACTATTTTGTTTAAATTTGTTTTGTAGGAAAAAGACATTGTTAGACTATTTTGTTTAAATTTGTTTTGTAGGAAAAAAGACATTGTTTGACTATTTTGTTTAAATTTGTTTTGTAGGAAAAAAGACATTGTTTGACTATTTTGTTTAAATTTGTTTTGTAGAAAAAAGACATTGTTTGACTATTTTGTTTAAATTTGTTTTGTAGGAAAAAAGACATTGTTTGACTATTTTGTTTAAATTTGTTTTGTTGGAAAAAAGACATTGTTAGTTAATTTTGTTCAAATTTGTTTTGTAGGAAAAAAGACATTGTTAGACTATTTTGTTTAAATTTGTTTTGTTGGAATGAAGACATTATTAGACTATTTTATTTAAATTTGTTTTGTAGGAAGAAAGACATTGTTTGACTGTTTTGTTTAAATTTGTTTTGTAGGAAAAAAGACATTGTTTGACTATTTTGTTTAAATTTATTTTGTTGTAAAAAAGACATTGTTTGACTATTTTGTTTAAATTTGTTTTGTAGGAAAAAAGACATTGTTAGACTATTTTGTTTAAATTTGTTTTGTAGGAAAAAAGACATTGTTAGACTATTTTGTTTAAATTTGTTTTGTAGGAAAAAGACATTGTTTGACTATTTTGTTTAAATTTGTTTTGTTGGAAAAAAGACATTGTTAGACTATTTTGTTTAAATTTGTTTTGTAGGAAGAAAGACATTGTTTGACTATTTTGTTTAAATTTGTTTTGTTGGAAAAAAGACATTGTTTGACTATTTTGTTTAAATTTGTTTTGTTGGAAAAAAGACATTGTTTGACTATTTTGTTTAAATTTGTTTTGTAGGAAGAAAGACATTGTTAGACTATTTTGTTTAAATTTGTTTTGTTGGAAAAAGACATTGTTTGACTATTTTGTTTAAATTTTTTTGTAGAAAAAAGACATTGTTTGACTATTTTGTTTAAATTTGTTTTGTTGGAAAAAAGACATTGTTTGACTATTTTGTTTAAATTTGTTTTGTAGGAAAAAAGACATTGTTAGACTATTTTGTTTAAATTTGTTTTGTAGGAAGAAAGACATTGTTTGACTGTTTTGTTTAAATTTGTTTTGTTGGAAAAAAAGACATTGTTAGACTATTTTGTTTAAATTTGTTTTGTAGAAAAAAAGACATTGTTTGACTATTTTGTTTAAATTTATTTTGTTGGAAAAAAGACATTGTTTGACTATTTTGTTTAAATTTGTTTTGTTGGAAAAAAGACATTGTTTGACTATTTTGTTTAAATTTGTTTTGTAGGAAGAAAGACATTGTTAGACTATTTTGTTTAAATTTGTTTTGTTGGAAAAAAGACATTGTTTGACTATTTTGTTTAAATTTGTTTTGTAGAAAAAAAGACATTGTTTGACTATTTTGTTTAAATTTATTTTGTAGGAAAAAAGACATTGTTTGACTATTTTGTTTAAATTTGTTTTGTTGGAAAAAAGACATTGTTTGACTATTTTGTTTAAATTTGTTTTGTTGGAAAAAAGACATTGTTTGACCATTTTGTTTAAATTTATTTTGTAGGAAGAAAGACATTGTTAGACTATTTTGGTTAAATTTGTTTTGTTGGAAAAAAGACATTGTTAGACTATTTTGTTTAAATTTGTTTTGTAGGAAAAAAGACATTGTTAGACTATTTTGTTTAAATTTGTTTTGTAGGAAGAAAGACATTGTTTGACTATTTTGTTTAAATTTGTTTTGTAGGAAAAAAGACATTGTTTGACTATTTTGTTTAAATTTGTTTTGTAGGAAAAAGACATTGTTTGACTATTTTGTTTAAATTTGTTTTGTTGGAAAAAAGACATTGTTAGTTAAATTTGTTCAAATATGTTTTGTAGGAAAAAGACATTGTTAGACTATTTTGTTTAAATTTGTTTTGTTGGAATGAAGACATTGTTAGACTATTTTGTTTAAATTTGTTTTGTAGGAAGAAAGACATTGTTTGACTATTTTGTTTAAATTTGTTTTGTAGGAAAAAAGACATTGTTTGACTATTTTGTTTAAATTTGTTTTGTTGGAAAAAAAGACATTGTTTGACTATTTTGTTTAAATTTGTTTTGTAGGAAAAAAAGACATTGTTAGACTATTTTGTTTAAATTTGTTTTGTAGAAAAAAAGACATTGTTTGACTGTTTTGTTTAAATTTGTTTTGTAGGAAAAAGACATTGTTAGACTATTTTGTTTAAATTTGTTTTGTTGGAAAAAAGACATTGTTAGACTATTTTGTTTAAATTTGTTTTGTAGGAAGAAAGACATTGTTTGACTATTTTGTTTAAATTTGTTTTGTTGGAAAAAAGACATTGTTTGACTATTTTGTTTAAATTTGTTTTGTTGGAAAAAAGACATTGTTTGACTATTTTGTTTAAATTTGTTTTGTAGGAAGAAAGACATTGTTTGACTATTTTGTTTAAATTTGTTTTGTTGGAAAAAAGACATTGTTTGACTATTTTGTTTAAATTTTTTTGTAGAAAAAAAGACATTGTTTGACTATTTTGTTTAAATTTGTTTTGTTGGAAAAAAGACATTGTTTGACTATTTTGTTTAAATTTGTTTTGTAGGAAAAAAGACATTGTTAGACTATTTTGTTTAAATTTGTTTTGTAGAAAAAAAGACATTGTTTGACTATTTTGTTTAAATTTGTTTTGTTGGAAAAAAGACATTGTTAGACTATTTTGTTTAAATTTGTTTTGTAGAAAAAAAGACATTGTTAGACTATTTTGTTTAAATTTGTTTTGTTGGAAAAAAGACATTGTTTGACTATTTTGTTTAAATTTGTTTTGTTGGAAAAAAGACATTGTTTGACTATTTTGTTTAAATTTGTTTTGTAGGAAGAAAGACATTGTTACACTATTTTGTTTAAATTTGTTTTGTTGGAAAAAAGACATTGTTTGACTATTTTGTTTAAATTTTTTTGTAGGAAAAAAAGACATTGTTTGACTATTTTGTTTAAATTTATTTTGTAGGAAAAAAGACATTGTTTGACTATTTTGTTTAAATTTGTTTTGTTGGAAAAAAGACATTGTTTGACTATTTTGTTTAAATTTGTTTTGTTGGAAAAAAGACATTGTTTGACTATTTTGTTTAAATTTGTTTTGTAGGAAAAAAGACATTGTTAGACTATTTTGTTTAAATTTGTTTTGTAGGAAGAAAGACATTGTTAGACTATTTTGGTTAAATTTGTTTTGTAGGAAAAAAGACATTGTTTGACTATTTTGGTTAAATTTGTTTTGTAGGAAAAAAGACATTGTTAGACTATTTTGTTTAAATTTGTTTTGTAGGAAGAAAGACATTGTTTGACTATTTTGTTTAAATTTATTTTGTAGGAAAAAAGACATTGTTTGACTATTTTGTTTAAATTTGTTTTGTTGGAAAAAAGACATTGTTTGACTATTTTGTTTAAATTTGTTTTGTAGGAAAAAAGACATTGTTTGACTATTTTGTTTAAATTTGTTTTGTAGGAAGAAAGACATTGTTTGACTATTTTGTTTAAATTTGTTTTGTAGGAAAAAAGACATTGTTTGACTATTTTGTTTAAATTTGTTTTGTAGGAAAAAGACATTGTTAGACTATTTTGTTTAAATTTGTTTTGTAGGAAAAAAGACATTGTTTGACTATTTTGTTTAAATTTGTTTTGTAGGAAGAAAGACATTGTTTGACTATTTTGTTTAAATTTGTTTTGTAGGAAGAAAGACATTGTTTGACTATTTTGTTTAAATTTATTTTGTAGGAAGAAAGACATTGTTTGACTATTTTGTTTAAATTTATTTTGTAGGAAGAAAGACATTGTTAGACTATTTTGGTTAAATTTGTTTTGTAGGAAAAAAGACATTGTTTGACTATTTTGTTTAAATTTGTTTTGTAGGAAAAAAGACATTGTTAGACTATTTTGTTTAAATTTGTTTTGTAGGAAGAAAGACATTGTTGACTATTTTGTTTAAATTTGTTTTGTAGGAAAAAAGACATTGTTTGACTATTTTGTTTAAATTTATTTTGTTGTAAAAAAAGACATTGTTTGACTATTTTGTTTAAATTTGTTTTGTAGGAAAAAAGACATTGTTAGACTATTTTGTTTAAATTTGTTTTGTAGGAAAAAAGACATTGTTAGACTATTTTGTTTAAATTTGTTTTGTAGGAAGAAAGACATTGTTTGACTATTTTGTTTAAATTTATTTTGTAGGAAAAAAGACATTGTTTGACTATTTTGTTTAAATTTGTTTTGTTGGAAAAAAGACATTGTTTGACTATTTTGTTTAAATTTGTTTTGTTGGAAAAAAGACATTGTTTGACTATTTTGTTTAAATTTGTTTTGTAGGAAGAAAGACATTGTTTAAATTTGTTTTGTAGAAAAAAAGACATTGTTTGACTATTTTGTTTAAATTTGTTTTGTAGGAAAAAAAGACATTGTTTGACTATTTTGTTTAAATTTGTTTTGTTGGAAAAAAGACATTGTTAGTTAAATTTGTTCAGATATGTTTTGTAGGAAAAAAGACATTGTTAGACTATTTTGTTTAAATTTGTTTTGTTGGAATGAAGACATTATTAGACTATTTTGTTTAAATTTATTTTGTAGGAAGAAAGACATTGTTTGACTATTTTGTTTAAATTTGTTTTGTAGGAAGAAAGACATTGTTTGACTATTTTGTTTAAATTTGTTTTGTAGGAAGAAAGACATTGTTTGACTATTTTGTTTAAATTTATTTTGTAGAAAAAAAGACATTGTTAGACTATTTTGTTTAAATTTGTTTTGTAGAAAAAAGACATTGTTAGACTATTTTGTTTAAATTTATTTTGTTGGAAAAAAGACATTGTTTGACTATTTTGTTTAAATTTGTTTTGTTGGAAAAAAGACATTGTTTGACTATTTTGTTTAAATTTGTTTTGTAGGAAGAAAGACATTGTTACACTATTTTGTTTAAATTTGTTTTGTTGGAAAAAAGACATTGTTTGACTATTTTGTTTAAATTTGTTTTATAGGAAAAAATACATTGTTTGACTATTTTGTTCAAATTTATTTTGTAGGAAAAAAGACATTGTTAGTTTAATTTGTTCAAATATGTTTTGTAGGAAAAAGACATTGTTAGACTATTTTGTTTAAATTTGTTTTGTAGGAAAAAGACATTGTTAGACTATTTTATTTAAATTTGTTTAGTAGGAAGAAAGACATTGTTTGACTATTTTGTTTAAATTTGTTTTGTTGGAAAAAAGACATTGTTTGACTATTTTGTTTAAATTTGTTTTGTTGGAAAAAAGACATTGTTTGACTATTTTGTTTAAATTTGTTTTGTAGGAAGAAAGACATTGTTACACTATTTTGTTTAAATTTGTTTTGTTGGAAAAAAGACATTGTTTGACTATTTTGTTTAAATTTTTTTGTAGAAAAAAGACATTGTTTGACTATTTTGTTTAAATTTGTTTTGTTGGAAAAAAGACATTGTTTGACTATTTTGTTTAAATTTGTTTTGTAGGAAAAAGACATTGTTAGACTATTTTGTTTAAAATTGTTTTGTAGAAAAAAAGACATTGTTTGACTATTTTGTTTAAATTTGTTTTGTTGGAAAAAGACATTGTTAGACTATTTTGTCTAAATTTGTTTTGTAAAAAAAAGACATTGTTAGACTATTTTGTTTAAATTTGTTTTGTAGAAAAAAGACATTGTTAGACTATTTTGTTTAAATTTGTTTTGTAGAAAAAAGACATTGTTTGACTATTTTGTTTAAATTTGTTTTGTTGGAAAAAAGACATTGTTAGACTATTTTGTTTAAATTTGTTTTGTAGAAAAAAAGACATTGTTTGACTATTTTGTTTAAATTTGTTTTGTTGGAAAAAAGACATTGTTTGACTATTTTGTTTAAATTTGTTTTGTAGGAAAAAGACATTGTTAGACTATTTTGTTTAAATTTGTTTTGTAGAAAAAAAGACATTGTTTGACTATTTTGTTTAAATTTGTTTTGTAGGAAAAAGACATTGTTTGACTATTTTGTTTAAATTTATTTTGTAGAATGAAAGACATTGTTTGACTATTTTGTTGAAATTTGTTTTGTAGGAAAAAGACATTGTTTGACTATTTTGTTTAAATTTGTTTTGTTGGAAAAAAGACATTGTTAGTTAAATTTGTTCAGATATGTTTTGTAGGAAAAAGACATTGTTAGACTATTTTGTTTAAATTTGTTTTGTTGGAATGAAGACATTATTAGACTATTTTATTTAAATTTGTTTTGTAGGAAGAAAGACATTGTTTGACTGTTTTGTTTAAATTTGTTTTGTAGGAAAAAAGACATTGTTTGACTATTTTGTTTAAATTTATTTTGTTGTAAAAAATACATTGTTTGACTATTTTGTTTAAATTTGTTTTGTAGGAAAAAGACATTGTTAGACTATTTTGGTTAAATTTGTTTTGTAGGAAAAAAGACATTGTTAGACTATTTTGTTTAAATTTGTTTTGTAGGAAGAAAGACATTGTTAGACTATTTTGTTTAAATTTGTTTTGTTGGAAAAAGACATTGTTAGACTATTTTGTTTAAATTTGTTTTGTAGGAAGAAAGACATTGTTTGACTATTTTGTTTAAATTTGTTTTGTTGGAAAAAGACATTGTTTGACTATTTTGTTTAAATTTGTTTTGTTGGAAAAAAGACATTGTTTGACTATTTTGTTTAAATTTGTTTTGTAGGAAGAAAGACATTGTTACACTATTTTGTTTAAATTTGTTTTGTTGGAAAAAAGACATTGTTACACTATTTTGTTTAAATTTGTTTTGTAGGAAAAAAGACATTGTTTGACTATTTTGTTTAAATTTGTTTTGTTGGAAAAAAGACATTGTTTGACTATTTTGTTTAAATTTGTTTTGTAGGAAAAAGACATTGTTAGACTATTTTGTTTAAATTTGTTTTGTAGAAAAAAAGACATTGTTTGACTATTTTGTTTAAATTTGTTTTGTTGGAAAAAAGACATTGTTAGACTATTTTGTTTAAATTTGTTTTGTAGAAAAAAAGACATTGTTAGACTATTTTGTTTAAATTTATTTTGTTGGAAAAAAGACATTGTTTGACTATTTTGTTTAAATTTGTTTTGTTGGAAAAAAGACATTGTTTGACTATTTTGTTTAAATTTGTTTTGTAGGAAGAAAGACATTGTTACACTATTTTGTTTAAATTTGTTTTGTTGGAAAAAAGACATTGTTACACTATTTTGTTTAAATTTGTTTTGTTGGAAAAAAGACATTGTTTGACTATTTTGTTTAAATTTATTTTGTAGGGAAAAAGACATTGTTTGACTATTTTGTTTAAATTTGTTTTGTTGGAAAAAAGACATTGTTTGACTATTTTGTTTAAATTTGTTTTGTTGGAAAAAAGACATTGTTTGACTATTTTGTTTAAATTTATTTTGTAGGAAGAAAGACATTGTTAGACTATTTTGTTTAAATTTGTTTTGTTGGAAAAAAAGACATTGTTAGACTATTTTGTTTAAATTTGTTTTGTAGGAAAAAAGACATTGTTAGACTATTTTGTTTAAATTTGTTTTGTAGGAAGAAAGACATTGTTTGACTATTTTGTTTAAATTTATTTTGTAGGAAAAAAGACATTGTTTGACTATTTTGTTTAAATTTGTTTTGTAGGAAAAAAGACATTGTTTGACTATTTTGTTTAAATTTGTTTTGTTGGAAAAAAGACATTGTTAGTTAAATTTGTTCAGATATGTTTTGTAGGAAAAAGACATTGTTAGACTATTTTGTTTAAATTTGTTTTGTTGGAATGAAGACATTGTTAGACTATTTTGTTTAAATTTGTTTTGTAGGAAGAAAGACATTGTTTGACTGTTTTGTTTAAATTTGTTTTGTAGGAAAAAAGACATTGTTTGACTATTTTGTTTAAATTTATTTTGTTGTAAAAAATACATTGTTTGACTATTTTGTTTAAATTTGTTTTGTAGGAAAAAAAGACATTGTTAGACTATTTTGGTTAAATTTGTTTTGTAGGAAAAAAGACATTGTTAGACTATTTTGTTTAACTTTGTTTTGTAGGAAGAAAGACATTGTTAGACTATTTTGTTTAAATTTGTTTTGTTGGAATGAAGACATTGTTAGACTATTTTATTTAAATTTGTTTAGTAGGAAGAAAGACATTGTTTGACTGTTTTGTTTAAATTTGTTTTGTTGGAAAAAATGACATTGTTTGACTATTTTGTTTAAATTTGTTTTGTTGGAAAAAAGACATTGTTTGACTATTTTGTTTAAATTTGTTTTGTAGGAAGAAAGACATTGTTACACTATTTTGTTTAAATTTGTTTTGTTGGAAAAAAGACATTGTTTGACTATTGTGTTTAAATTTTTTTTGTAGAAAAAAAGACATTGTTTGACTATTTTGTTTAAATTTGTTTTGTTGGAAAAAAGACATTGTTTGACTATTTTGTTTAAATTTGTTTTGTAGGAAAAAGACATTGTTAGACTATTTTGGTTAAAATTGTTTTGTAGAAAAAAAGACATTGTTTGACTATTTTGTTTAAATTTGTTTTGTTGGAAAAAAGACATTGTTAGACTATTTTGTTTAAATTTGTTTTGTAGAAAAAAGACATTGTTAGACTATTTTGTTTAAATTTATTTTGTTGGAAAAAAGACATTGTTTGACTATTTTGTTTAAATTTGTTTTGTTGGAAAAAAGACATTGTTTGACTATTTTGTTTAAATTTGTTTTGTAGGAAGAAAGACATTGTTACACTATTTTGTTTAAATTTGTTTTGTTGGAAAAAAGACATTGTTTGACTATTGTGTTTAAATTTTTTTGTAGAAAAAAGACATTGTTTGACTATTTTGTTTAAATTTATTTTGTAGGGAAAAAGACATTGTTTGACTATTTTGTTTAAATTTGTTTTGTTGGAAAAAAGACATTGTTTGACTATTTTGTTTAAATTTGTTTTGTTGGAAAAAAGACATTGTTTGACCATTTTGTTTAAATTTATTTTGGAGGAAGAAAGACATTGTTAGACTATTTTGGTTAAATTTGTTTTGTAGGAAAAAATACATTGTTAGACTATTTTGTTTAAATTTATTTTGTTGGAAAAAAGACATTGTTAGACTATTTTGGTTAAATTTGTTTTGAAGGAAAAAAGACATTGTTAGACTATTTTGTTTAAATTTGTTTTGTAGGAAGAAAGACATTGTTTCACTATTTTGTTTAAATTTATTTTGTAGGAAAAAAGACATTGTTTGACTATTTTGTTTAAATTTGTTTTGTAGGAGGAAAGACATTGTTGGACTATTTTGTTTAAATTTATTTTGTAGGAAGAAAGACATTGTTTGACTATTTTGTTTAAATTTTTTTGTTGGAAAAAAGACATTGTTTGACTATTTTGTTTAAATTTGTTTTGTAGGAGGAAAGACATTGTTAGACTATTTTGTTTAAATTTGTTTTGTAGGAAGAAAGACATTGTTTGACTATTTTGTTTAAATTTATTTTGTAGGAAAAAAGACATTGTTTGACTATTTTGTTTAAATTTGTTTTGTAGGAGGAAAGACATTGTTTGACTATTTTGTTTAAATTTATTTTGTAGGAAAAAAGACATTGTTTGACTATTTTGTTTAAATTTGTTTTGTAGGAAGAAAGACATTGTTAGACTATTTTGTTTAAATTTGTTTTGTAGGAAGAAAGACATTGTTTGACTATTTTGTTTAAATTTATTTTGTAGGAAGAAAGACATTGTTTGACTATTTTGTTTAAATTTATTTTGTAGGAAGAAAGACATTGTTTGACTATTTTGTTTAAATTTATTTTGTAGGAAGAAAGACATTGTTAGAATATTTTGTTTAAATTTGTTTTATAGGAAAAAAGACATTGTTTGACTATTTTGTTTAAATTTGTTTTGTAGAAAAAAAGACATTATTAGACTATTTTATTTAAATTTGTTTTGTAGGAAGAAAGACATTGTTGGACTATTTTGTTTAAATTTGTTTTGTAGGAAAAAAGACATTGTTTGACTATTTTGTTTAAATTTATTTTGTTGTAAAAAAAGACATTGTTTGACTATTTTGTTTAAATTTGTTTTGTAGGAAAAAGACATTGTTAGATTATTTTGGTTAAATTTGTTTTGTAGGAAAAAAGACATTGTTAGACTATTTTGTTTAAATTTGTTTTGTAGGAAGAAAGACATTGTTTGACTATTTTGTTTAAATTTATTTTGTAGGAAAAAAGACATTGTTTGACTATTTTGTTTAAATTTGTTTTGTTGGAAAAAAGACATTGTTTGACTATTTTGTTTAAATTTGTTTTGTTGGAAAAATGACATTGTTTGACCATTTTGTTTAAATTTGTTTTGTAGAAAAAAAGACATTGTGTGACTATTTTGTTTAAATTTGTTTTGTAGGAAAAAGACATTGTGTGACTATTTTGTTTAAATTTGTTTTGTTGGAAAAAGACATTGTTAGTTAAATTTGTTCAGATATGTTTTGTAGGAAAAAGACATTGTTAGACTATTTTGTTTAAATTTGTTTTGTTGGAATGAAGACATTATTAGACTATTTTGTTTAAATTTATTTTGTAGGAAGAAAGACATTGTTTGACTATTTTGTTTAAATTTGTTTTGTAGGAAGAAAGACATTGTTTGACTATTTTGTTTAAATTTGTTTTGTAGGAAGAAAGACATTGTTTGACTATTTTGTTTAAATTTATTTTGTAGGAAAAAAGACATTGTTAGACTATTTTGTTTAAATTTGTTTTGTAGAAAAAAGACATTGTTAGACTATTTTGTTTAAATTTATTTTGTTGGAAAAAAGACATTGTTTGACTATTTTGTTTAAATTTGTTTTGTTGGAAAAAAGACATTGTTTGACTATTTTGTTTAAATTTGTTTTGTAGGAAGAAAGACATTGTTACACTATTTTGTTTAAATTTGTTTTGTTGGAAAAAAGACATTGTTTGACTATTGTGTTTAAATTTTTTTTTAGAAAAAAGACATTGTTTGACTATTTTGTTTAAATTTATTTTGTAGGAAAAAAGACATTGTTAGTTTAATTTGTTCAAATATGTTTTGTAGGAAAAAGACATTGTTAGACTATTTTGTTTAAATTTGTTTTGTTGGAATGAAGACATTGTTAGACTATTTTATTTAAATTTGTTTAGTAGGAAGAAAGACATTGTTTGACTATTTTGTTTAAATTTGTTTTGTTGGAAAAAAGACATTGTTTGACTATTTTGTTTAAATTTGTTTTGTTGGAAAAAAGACATTGTTTGACTATTTTGTTTAAATTTGTTTTGTAGGAAGAAAGACATTGTTACACTATTTTGTTTAAATTTGTTTTGTTGGAAAAAAGACATTGTTTGACTATTGTGTTTAAATTTTTTTGTAGAAAAAAGACATTGTTTGACTATTTTGTTTAAATTTGTTTTGTTGGAAAAAAGACATTGTTTGACTATTTTGTTTAAATTTGTTTTGTAGGAAAAAGACATTGTTAGACTATTTTGGTTAAAATTGTTTTGTAGAAAAAAAGACATTGTTTGACTATTTTGTTTAAATTTGTTTTGTTGGAAAAAGACATTGTTAGACTATTTTGTCTAAATTTGTTTTGTAGAAAAAAAGACATTGTTAGACTATTTTGTTTAAATTTGTTTTGTAGAAAAAAGACATTATTAGACTATTTTGTTTAAATTTGTTTTGTAGAAAAAAGTCATTGTTTGACTATTTTGTTTAAATTTGTTTTGTTGGAAAAAAGACATTGTTAGACTATTTTGTTTGAATTTGTTTTGTAGAAAAAAAGACATTGTTTGACTATTTTGTTTAAATTTGTTTTGTTGGAAAAAAGACATTGTTTGACTATTTTGTTTTAATTTGTTTTGTAGGAAAAAGACATTGTTAGACTATTTTGTTTAAATTTGTTTTGTAGAAAAAAAGACATTGTTTGAATATTTTGTTTAAATTTGTTTTGTAGGAAAAAGACATTGTTTGACTATTTTGTTTAAATTTGTTTTGTAGAATGAAAGACATTGTTTGACTATTTTGTTGAAATTTGTTTTGTAGGAAAAAGACATTGTTTGACTATTTTGTTTAAATTTGTTTTGTTGGAAAAAAGACATTGTTAGTTAAATTTGTTCAGATATGTTTTGTAGGAAAAAGACATTGTTAGACTATTTTGTTTAAATTTGTTTTGTTGGAATGAAGACATTATTAGACTATTTTATTTAAATTTGTTTTGTAGGAAGAAAGACATTGTTTGACTGTTTTGTTTAAATTTGTTTTGTAGGAAAAAAGACATTGTTTGACTATTTTGTTTAAATTTATTTTGTTGTAAAAAATACATTGTTTGACTATTTTGTTTAAATTTGTTTTGTAGGAAGAAAGACATTGTTAGACTATTTTGGTTAAATTTGTTTTGTAGGAAAAAAGACATTGTTAGACTATTTTGTTTAACTTTGTTTTGTAGGAAGAAAGACATTGTTAGACTATTTTGTTTAAATTTGTTTTGTTGGAATGAAGACATTGTTAGACTATTTTATTTAAATTTGTTTAGTAGGAAGAAAGACATTGTTTGACTGTTTTGTTTAAATTTGTTTTGTTGGAAAAAAAGACATTGTTTGACTATTTTGTTTAAATTTGTTTTGTTGGAAAAAAGACATTGTTTGACTATTTTGTTTAAATTTGTTTTGTAGGAAGAAAGACATTGTTACACTATTTTGTTTAAATTTGTTTTGTTGGAAAAAAGACATTGTTTGACTATTGTGTTTAAATTTTTTTGTAGAAAAAAAGACATTGTTTGACTATTTTGTTTAAATTTGTTTTGTAGGAAAAAATACATTGTTTGACTATTTTGTTTAAATTTGTTTTGTTGGAAAAAGACATTGTTTGACTATTTTGTTTAAATTTGTTTTGTAGGAAAAAAAGACATTGTTTGACTATTTTGTTTAAATTTGTTTTGTAGGAAAAAAGACATTGTTAGACTATTTTGTTTAAATTTGTTTTGTAGGAAAAAAGACATTGTTTGACTATTTTGTTTAAATTTTTTTTGTAGAAAAAAAGACATTGTTTGACTATTTTGTTTAAATTTGTTTTGTTGGAAAAAAAGACATTGTTTGACTATTTTGTTTAAATTTGTTTTGTAGGAAAAAAGACATTGTTAGACTATTTTGTTTAAATTTGTTTTGTAGGAAAAAAGACATTGTTTGACTATTTTGTTTAAATTTGTTTTGTAGGAAAAAAGACATTGTTTGACTATTTTGTTTAAATTTGTTTTGTAGGAAAAAAGACATTGTTTGACTATTTTGTTTAAATTTGTTTTGTTGGAAAAAAGACATTGTTTGACTATTTTGTTTAAATTTGTTTTGTTGGAAAAAAGACATTGTTTGACTATTTTGTTTAAATTTGTTTTGTAGGAAGAAAGACATTGTTAGACTATTTTGTTTAAATTTGTTTTGTTGGAAAAAAGACATTGTTTGACTATTGTGTTTAAATTTTTTTGTAGAAAAAAGACATTGTTTGACTATTTTGTTTAAATTTGTTTTGTAGGAAAAAAGACATTGTTTGACTATTTTGTTTAAATTTGTTTTGTAGGAAAAAAGACATTGTTTGACTATTTTGTTTAAATTTGTTTTGTAGGAAAAAAGACATTGTTTGACTATTTTGTTTAAATTTGTTTTGTAGGAAAAAGACATTGTTTGACTATTTTGTTTAAATTTGTTTTGTTGGAAAAAAGACATTGTTAGTTAAATTTGTTCAGATATGTTTTGTAGGAAAAAGACATTGTTAGACTATTTTGTTTAAATTTGTTTTGTTGGAATGAAGACATTATTAGACTATTTTATTTAAATTTGTTTTGTAGGAAGAAAGACATTGTTTGACTGTTTTGTTTAAATTTGTTTTGTAGGAAAAAAGACATTGTTTGACTATTTTGTTTAAATTTATTTTGTTGTAAAAAATACATTGTTTGACTATTTTGTTTAAATTTGTTTTGTAGGAAAAAGACATTGTTAGACTATTTTGGTTAAATTTGTTTTGTAGGAAAAAAGACATTGTTAGACTATTTTGTTTAACTTTGTTTTGTAGGAAGAAAGACATTGTTAGACTATTTTGTTTAAATTTGTTTTGTTGGAATGAAGACATTGTTAGACTATTTTATTTAAATTTGTTTAGTAGGAAGAAAGACATTGTTTGACTATTTTGTTTAAATTTGTTTTGTTGGAAAAATGACATTGTTTGACTATTTTGTTTAAATTTGTTTTGTTGGAAAAAAGACATTGTTTGACTATTTTGTTTAAATTTGTTTTGTAGGAAGAAAGACATTGTTACACTATTTTGTTTAAATTTGTTTTGTTGGAAAAAAGACATTGTTTGACTATTGTGTTTAAATTTTTTTGTAGAAAAAAGACATTGTTTGACTATTTTGTTTAAATTTGTTTTGTTGGAAAAAAGACATTGTTTGACTATTTTGTTTAAATTTGTTTTGTAGGAAAAAGACATTGTTAGACTATTTTGGTTAAAATTGTTTTGTAGAAAAAAAGACATTGTTTGACTATTTTGTTTAAATTTGTTTTGTTGGAAAAAAGACATTGTTAGACTATTTTGTTTAAATTTGTTTTGTAGAAAAAAGACATTGTTAGACTATTTTGTTTAAATTTATTTTGTTGGAAAAAAGACATTGTTTGACTATTTTGTTTAAATTTGTTTTGTTGGAAAAAAGACATTGTTTGACTATTTTGTTTAAATTTGTTTTGTAGGAAGAAAGACATTGTTACACTATTTTGTTTAAATTTGTTTTGTTGGAAAAAAGACATTGTTTGACTATTGTGTTTAAATTTTTTTGTAGAAAAAAGACATTGTTTGACTATTTTGTTTAAATTTATTTTGTAGGGAAAAAGACATTGTTTGACTATTTTGTTTAAATTTGTTTTGTTGGAAAAAAGACATTGTTTGACTATTTTGTTTAAATTTGTTTTGTTGGAAAAAAGACATTGTTTGACCATTTTGTTTAAATTTATTTTGGAGGAAGAAAGACATTGTTAGACTATTTTGGTTAAATTTGTTTTGTTGGAAAAAAGACATTGTTAGACTATTTTGGTTAAATTTGTTTTGAAGGAAAAAAGACATTGTTAGACTATTTTGTTTAAATTTGTTTTGTAGGAAGAAAGACATTGTTTCACTATTTTGTTTAAATTTATTTTGTAGGAAAAAAAGACATTGTTTGACTATTTTGTTTAAATTTGTTTTGTAGGAGGAAAGACATTGTTGGACTATTTTGTTTAAATTTATTTTGTAGGAAGAAAGACATTGTTTGACTATTTTGTTTAAATTTTTTTTGTTGGAAAAAAGACATTGTTTGACTATTTTGTTTAAATTTGTTTTGTAGGAGGAAAGACATTGTTAGACTATTTTGTTTAAATTTGTTTTGTAGGAAGAAAGACATTGTTTGACTATTTTGTTTAAATTTATTTTGTAGGAAAAAAGACATTGTTTGACTATTTTGTTTAAATTTGTTTTGTAGGAGGAAAGACTTGTTTGACTATTTTGTTTAAATTTATTTTGTAGGAAAAAAGACATTGTTTGACTATTTTGTTTAAATTTGTTTTGTAGGAAGAAAGACATTGTTAGACTATTTTGTTTAAATTTGTTTTGTAGGAAGAAAGACATTGTTTGACTACTTTGTTTAAATTTATTTTGTAGGAAGAAAGACATTGTTTGACTATTTTGTTTAAATTTATTTTGTAGGAAGAAAGACATTGTTTGACTATTTTGTTTAAATTTATTTTGTAGGAAGAAAGACATTGTTAGAATATTTTGGTTAAATTTGTTTTATAGGAAAAAAGACATTGTTTGACTATTTTGTTTAAATTTGTTTTGTAGAAAAAAAGACATTATTAGACTATTTTATTTAAATTTGTTTTGTAGGAAGAAAGACATTGTTGGACTGTTTTGTTTAAATTTGTTTTGTAGGAAAAAAGACATTGTTTGACTATTTTGTTTAAATTTATTTTGTTGTAAAAAATACATTATTTGACTATTTTGTTTAAATTTGTTTTGTAGGAAAAAGACATTGTTAGATTATTTTGGTTAAATTTGTTTTGTAGGAAAAAAGACATTGTTAGACTATTTTGTTTAACTTTGTTTTGTAGGAAGAAAGACATTGTTTGACTATTTTGTCTAAATTTATTTTGTAGGAAAAAAGACATTGTTTGACTATTTTGTTTAAATTTGTTTTGTTGGAAAAAAGACATTGTTTGACTATTTTGTTTAAATTTGTTTTGTTGGAAAAATGACATTGTTTGACCATTTTGTTTAAATTTGTTTTGTAGGAAAAAGACATTGTTTAAATTTGTTTTGTAGAAAAAAAGACATTGTTTGACTATTTTGTTTAAATTTGTTTTGTAGGAAAAAGACATTGTGTGACTATTTTGTTTAAATTTGTTTTGTTGGAAAAAGACATTGTTAGTTAAATTTGTTCAGATATGTTTTGTAGGAAAAAGACATTGTTAGACTATTTTGTTTAAATTTGTTTTGTTGGAATGAAGACATTATTAGACTATTTTGTTTAAATTTATTTTGTAGGAAGAAAGACATTGTTTGACTATTTTGTTTAAATTTGTTTTGTAGGAAGAAAGACATTGTTTGACTATTTTGTTTAAATTTGTTTTGTAGGAAGAAAGACATTGTTTGACTATTTTGTTTAAATTTATTTTGTAGGAAAAAAAGACATTGTTAGACTATTTTGTTTAAATTTGTTTTGTAGAAAAAAGACATTGTTAGACTATTTTGTTTAAATTTATTTTGTTGGAAAAAAGACATTGTTTGACTATTTTGTTTAAATTTGTTTTGTTGGAAAAAAGACATTGTTTGACTATTTTGTTTAAATTTGTTTTGTAGGAAGAAAGACATTGTTACACTATTTTGTTTAAATTTGTTTTGTTGGAAAAAAAGACATTGTTTGACTATTTTGTTTAAATTTTTTTTTAGGAAAAAATACATTGTTTGACTATTTTGTTCAAATTTATTTTGTAGGAAAAAAGACATTGTTAGTTTAATTTGTTCAAATATGTTTTGTAGGAAAAAGACATTGTTAGACTATTTTGTTTAAATTTGTTTTGTTGGAATGAAGACATTGTTAGACTATTTTATTTAAATTTGTTTAGTAGGAAGAAAGACATTGTTTGACTATTTTGTTTAAATTTGTTTTGTTGGAAAAAAGACATTGTTTGACTATTTTGTTTAAATTTGTTTTGTTGGAAAAAAGACATTGTTTGACTATTTTGTTTAAATTTGTTTTGTAGGAAAAAAGACATTGTTACACTATTTTGTTTAAATTTGTTTTGTTGGAAAAAAGACATTGTTTGACTATTGTGTTTAAATTTTTTTGTAGAAAAAAAGACATTGTTTGACTATTTTGTTTAAATTTGTTTTGTTGGAAAAAAGACATTGTTTGACTATTTTGTTTAAATTTGTTTTGTAGGAAAAAAGACATTGTTAGACTATTTTGGTTAAAATTGTTTTGTAGAAAAAAAGACATTGTTTGACTATTTTGTTTAGATTTATTTTGTTGGAAAAAGACATTGTTAGACTATTTTGTCTAAATTTGTTTTGTAGAAAAAAGACATTGTTAGACTATTTTGTTTAAATTTGTTTTGTAGAAAAAAGACATTATTAGACTATTTTGTTTAAATTTGTTTTGTAGAAAAAAAGACATTGTTTGACTATTTTGTTTAAATTTGTTTTGTTGGAAAAAAGACATTGTTAGACTATTTTGTTTAAATTTGTTTTGTAGGAAAAAAGACATTGTTAGACTATTTTGTTTAAATTTGTTTTGTAGAAAAAAAGACATTGTTTGACTATTTTGTTTAAATTTATTTTGTAGAATGAAAGACATTGTTTGACTATTTTGTTGAAATTTGTTTTGTAGGAAAAAGACATTGTTTGACTATTTTGTTTAAATTTGTTTTGTTGGAAAAAGACATTGTTAGTTATATTTGTTCAGATATGTTTTGTAGGAAAAAGACATTGTTAGACTATTTTGTTTAAATTTGTTTTGTTGGAAAAAAGACATTGTTTGACTATTTTGTTTAAATTTGTTTTGTAGGAAGAAAGACATTGTTTGACTATTTTGTTTAAATTTGTTTTGTAGGAAAAATACATTGTTTGACTATTTTGTTTAAATTTATTTTGTTGTAAAAAAATACATTGTTTGACTATTTTGTTTAAATTTGTTTTGTAGGAAAAAAGACATTGTTAGACTATTTTGTTTAAATTTGTTTTGTAGGAAAAAAAGACATTGTTAGACTATTTTGTTTAAATTTGTTTTGTAGGAATAAAGACATTGTTTGACTATTTTGTTTAAATTTATTTTGTAGGAAAAAAGACATTGTTTGACTATTTTGTTTAAATTTGTTTTGTTGGAAAAAAGACATTGTTTGACTATTTTGTTTAAATTTGTTTTGTTGGAAAAAAGACATTGTTTGACCATTTTGTTTAAATTTGTTTTGTAGGAAAAAGACATTGTTTGACTATTTTGTTTAAATTTGTTTTGTAGAAAAAAAGACATTGTTTGACTATTTTGTTTAAATTTGTTTTGTAGGAAAAAGACATTGTTAGTTAAATTTGTTCATATATGTTTTGTAGGAAAAAGACATTGTTAGACTATTTTGTTTAAATTTGTTTTGTAGGGAAAAAGACATTGTTTGACTATTTTGTTTAAATTTGTTTTGTTGGAAAAAGACATTGTTTGACTATTTTGTTTAAATTTGTTTTGTTGGAAAAAAGACATTGTTTGACCATTTTGTTTAAATTTATTTTGGAGGAAGAAAGACATTGTTAGACTATTTTGGTTAAATTTGTTTTGTTGGAAAAAAGACATTGTTAGTTAAATTTGTTCAGATATGTTTTGTAGGAAAAAGACATTGTTAGACTATTTTGTTTAAATTTGTTTTGTTGGAATGAAGACATTATTAGACTATTTTATTTAAATTTGTTTTGTAGGAAGAAAGACATTGTTTGACTGTTTTGTTTAAATTTGTTTTGTAGGAAAAAAGACTTGTTTGACTATTTTGTTTAAATTTATTTTGTTGTAAAAAATACATTGTTTGACTATTTTGTTTAAATTTGTTTTGTAGGAAAAAGTCATTGTTAGACTATTTTGGTTAAATTTGTTTTGTAGGAAAAAAGACATTGTTAGACTATTTTGTTTAAATTTGTTTTGTAGGAAGAAAGACATTGTTAGACTATTTTGTTTAAATTTGTTTTGTTGGAATGAAGACATTGTTAGACTATTTTATTTAAATTTGTTTTGTAGGAAGAAAGACATTGTTTGACTATTTTGTTTAAATTTGTTTTGTTGGAAAAAGACATTGTTTGACTATTTTGTTTAAATTTGTTTTGTTGGAAAAAAGACATTGTTTGACTATTTTGTTTAAATTTGTTTTGTAGGAAGAAAGACATTGTTACACTATTTTGTTTAAATTTGTTTTGTTGGAAAAAAGACATTGTTTGACTATTTTGTTTAAATTTTTTTTGTAGAAAAAAAGACATTGTTTGACTATTTTGTTTAAATTTGTTTTGTTGGAAAAAAGACATTGTTTGACTATTTTGTTTAAATTTGTTTTGTAGGAAAAAGACATTGTTAGACTATTTTGTTTAAATTTGTTTTGTAGAAAAAAACATTGTTTGACTATTTTGTTTAAATTTGTTTTGTTGGAAAAAAGACATTGTTAGACTATTTTGTTTAAATTTGTTTTGTAGAAAAAAGACATTGTTAGACTATTTTGTTTAAATTTATTTTGTTGGAAAAAAGACATTGTTTGACTATTTTGTTTAAATTTGTTTTGTTGGAAAAAAAGACATTGTTTGACTATTTTGTTTAAATTTGTTTTGTAGGAAGAAAGACATTGTTACACTATTTTGTTTAAATTTGTTTTGTTGGAAAAAAGACATTGTTTGACTATTGTGTTTAAATTTTTTTGTAGAAAAAAGACATTGTTTGACTATTTTGTTTAAATTTATTTTGTAGAGAAAAAGACATTGTTTGACTATTTTGTTTAAATTTGTTTTGTTGGAAAAAAAGACATTGTTTGACTATTTTGTTTAAATTTGTTTTGTTGGAAAAAAAGACATTGTTTGACTATTTTGTTTAAATTTATTTTGGAGGAAGAAAGACATTGTTAGACTATTTTGGTTAAATTTGTTTTGTTGGAAAAAAGACATTGTTAGACTATTTTGGTTAAATTTGTTTTGAAGGAAAAAAGACATTGTTAGACTATTTTGTTTAAATTTGTTTTGTAGGAAGAAAGACATTGTTTGACTATTTTGTTTAAATTTATTTTGTAGGAAAAAAGACATTGTTTGACTATTTTGTTTAAATTTGTTTTGTAGGAAAAAAGACATTGTTAGACTATTTTGTTTAAATTTGTTTTGTAGGAAGAAAGACATTGTTTGACTATTTTGTTTAAATTTTTTTTGTTGGAAAAAAAGACATTGTTTGACTATTTTGTTTAAATTTGTTTTGTAGGAGGAAAGACATTGTTAGACTATTTTGTTTAAATTTGTTTTGTAGGAAGAAAGACATTGTTTGACTATTTTGTTTAAATTTATTTTGTAGGAAAAAAGACATTGTTTGACTATTTTGTTTAAATTTGTTTTGTAGGAGGAAAGACTTGTTTGACTATTTTGTTTAAATTTATTTTGTAGGAAAAAAGACATTGTTTGACTATTTTGTTTAAATTTGTTTTGTAGGAAGAAAGACATTGTTAGACTATTTTGTTTAAATTTGTTTTGTAGGAAGAAAGACATTGTTTGACTACTTTGTTTAAATTTATTTTGTAGGAAGAAAGACATTGTTTGACTATTTTGTTTAAATTTATTTTGTAGGAAGAAAGACATTGTTTGACTATTTTGTTTAAATTTTTTTGTAGAAAAAAGACATTGTTTGACTATTTTGTTTAAATTTATTTTGTAGAGAAAAAGACATTGTTTGACTATTTTGTTTAAATTTGTTTTGTTGGAAAAAAGACATTGTTTGACTATTTTGTTTAAATTTGTTTTGTTGGAAAAAAGACATTGTTTGACCATTTTGTTTAAATTTATTTTGGAGGAAGAAAGACATTGTTAGACTATTTTGGTTAAATTTGTTTTGTTGGAAAAAAGACATTGTTAGACTATTTTGGTTAAATTTGTTTTGAAGGAAAAAAGACATTGTTAGACTATTTTGTTTAAATTTGTTTTGTAGGAAGAAAGACATTGTTTCACTATTTTGTTTAAATTTATTTTGTAGGAAAAAAGACATTGTTTGACTATTTTGTTTAAATTTGTTTTGTAGGAGGAAAGACATTGTTGGACTATTTTGTTTAAATTTATTTTGTAGGAAGAAAGACATTGTTTGACTATTTTGTTTAAATTTTTTTTGTTGGAAAAAAGACATTGTTTGACTATTTTGTTTAAATTTGTTTTGTAGGAGGAAAGACATTGTTAGACTATTTTGTTTAAATTTGTTTTGTAGGAAGAAAGACATTGTTTGACTATTTTGTTTAAATTTATTTTGTAGGAAAAAAGACATTGTTTGACTATTTTGTTTAAATTTGTTTTGTAGGAGGAAAGACTTGTTTGACTATTTTGTTTAAATTTATTTTGTAGGAAAAAAGACATTGTTTGACTATTTTGTTTAAATTTGTTTTGTAGGAAGAAAGACATTGTTAGACTATTTTGTTTAAATTTGTTTTGTAGGAAGAAAGACATTGTTTGACTATTTTGTTTAAATTTATTTTGTAGGAAGAAAGACATTGTTTGACTATTTTGTTTAAATTTATTTTGTAGGAAGAAAGACATTGTTTGACTATTTTGTTTAAATTTATTTTGTAGGAAGAAAGACATTGTTAGAATATTTTGGTTAAATTTGTTTTATAGGAAAAAAGACATTGTTTGACTATTTTGTTTAAATTTGTTTTGTAGAAAAAAAAGACATTGTTAGACTATTTTATTTAAATTTGTTTTGTAGGAAGAAAGACATTGTTGGACTGTTTTGTTTAAATTTGTTTTGTAGGAAAAAAGACATTGTTTGACTATTTTGTTTAAATTTATTTTGTTGTAAAAAATACATTATTTGACTATTTTGTTTAAATTTGTTTTGTAGGAAAAAGACATTGTTAGATTATTTTGGTTAAATTTGTTTTGTAGGAAAAAAGACATTGTTAGACTATTTTGTTTAACTTTGTTTTGTAGGAAGAAAGACATTGTTTGACTATTTTTTCTAAATTTATTTTGTAGGAAAAAAGACATTGTTTGACTATTTTGTTTAAATTTGTTTTGTTGGAAAAAAGACATTGTTTGACTATTTTGTTTAAATTTGTTTTGTTGGAAAAATGACATTGTTTGACCATTTTGTTTAAATTTGTTTTGTAGGAAAAAAGACATTGTTTAAATTTGTTTTGTAGAAAAAAAAGACATTGTTTGACTATTTTGTTTAAATTTGTTTTGTAGGAAAAAGACATTGTGTGACTATTTTGTTTAAATTTGTTTTGTTGGAAAAAGACATTGTTAGTTAAATTTGTTCAGATATGTTTTGTAGGAAAAAGACATTGTTAGACTATTTTGTTTAAATTTGTTTTGTTGGAATGAAGACATTATTAGACTATTTTGTTTAAATTTATTTTGTAGGAAGAAAGACATTGTTTGACTATTTTGTTTAAATTTGTTTTGTAGGAAGAAAGACATTGTTTGACTATTTTGTTTAAATTTGTTTTGTAGGAGGAAAGACATTGTTTGACTATTTTGTTTAAATTTATTTTGTAGGAAAAAAGACATTGTTAGACTATTTTGTTTAAATTTGTTTTGTAGAAAAAAGACGTTGTTAGACTATTTTGTTTAAATTTATTTTGTTGGGAAAAAGACATTGTTTGACTATTTTGTTTAAATTTGTTTTGTTGGAAAAAAGACATTGTTTGACTATTTTGTTTAAATTTGTTTTGTTGGAAAAAAGACATTGTTTGACTATTTTGTTTAAATTTGTTTTGTAGGAAGAAAGACATTGTTACAATATTTTGTTTAAATTTGTTTTGTTGGAAAAAAGACATTGTTTGACTATTGTGTTTAAATTTTTTTGTAGAAAAAAGACATTGTTTGACTATTTTGTTTAAATTTGTTTTGTTGGAAAAAAGACATTGTTTGACTATTTTGTTTAAATTTGTTTTGTAGGAAAAAGACATTGTTAGACTATTTTGGTTAAAATTGTTTTGTAGAAAAAAAGACATTGTTTGACTATTTTGTTTAGATTTATTTTGTTGGAAAAAGACATTGTTAGACTATTTTGTCTAAATTTGTTTTGTAGAAAAAAGACATTGTTAGACTATTTTGTTTAAATTTGTTTTGTAGAAAAAAGACATTATTAGACTATTTTGTTTAAATTTGTTTTGTAGAAAAAAGTCATTGTTTGACTATTTTGTTTAAATTTGTTTTGTTGGAAAAAAGACATTGTTAGACTATTTTGTTTTAATTTGTTTTGTAGGAAAAAGACATTGTTAGACTATTTTGTTTAAATTTGTTTTGTAGAAAAAAAGACATTGTTTGAATATTTTGTTTAAATTTGTTTTGTAGGAAAAAGACATTGTTTGACTATTTTGTTTAAATTTATTTTGTAGAATGAAAGACATTGTTTGACTATTTTGTTGAAATTTGTTTTGTAGGAAAAAGACATTGTTTGACTATTTTGTTTAAATTTGTTTTGTTGGAAAAAAGACATTGTTAGTTAAATTTGTTCAGATATGTTTTGTAGGAAAAAGACATTGTTAGACTATTTTGTTTAAATTTGTTTTGTTGGAATGAAGACATTATTAGACTATTTTATTTAAATTTGTTTTGTAGGAAGAAAGACATTGTTTGACTGTTTTGTTTAAATTTGTTTTGTAGGAAAAATACATTGTTTGACTATTTTGTTTAAATTTATTTTGTTGTAAAAAATACATTGTTTGACTATTTTGTTTAAATTTGTTTTGTAGGAAAAAGACATTGTTAGACTATTTTGGTTAAATTTGTTTTGTAGGAAAAAAGACATTGTTAGACTATTTTGTTTAACTTTGTTTTGTAGGAATAAAGACATTGTTTGACTATTTTGTTTAAATTTATTTTGTAGGATAAAAGACATTGTTTGACTATTTTGTTTTAATTTGTTTTGTTGGAAAAAAGACATTGTTTGACTATTTTGTTTAAATTTGTTTTGTTGGAAAAAAGACATTGTTTGACCATTTTGTTTAAATTTGTTTTGTAGGAAAAAGACATTGTTTGACTATTTTGTTTAAATTTGTTTTGTAGAAAAAAAGACATTGTTTGACTATTTTGTTTAAATTTGTTTTGTAGGAAAAAGACATTGTTAGTTAAATTTGTTCATATATGTTTTGTAGGAAAAAGACATTGTTAGACTATTTTGTTTAAATTTGTTTTGTTGGAATGAAGACATTATTAGACTATTTTGTTTAAATTTGTTTTGTAGGAAGAAAGACATTGTTTGACTATTTTGTTTAAATTTGTTTTGTAGGAGGAAAGACATTGTTTGACCATTTTGTTTAAATTTATTTTGTTGGAAAAAAGACTATGTTTGACCATTTTGTTTAAATTTGTTTTGTAGGAAAAAGACATTGTTTGACTATTTTGTTTAAATTTGTTTTGTAGGAAGAAAGACATTGTTTGACTATTTTGTTTAAATTTGTTTTGTAGAAAAAAAGACATTGTTTGACTATTTTGTTTAAATTTGTTTTGTTGGAAAAAAGACATTGTTAGACTATTTTGTTTAAATTTGTTTTGTTGGAAAAAGAAATTGTTAGTTAAATTTGTTCAGATATGTTTTGTAGGAAAAAGACATTGTTAGACTATTTTGTTTAAATTTATTTTGTAGGAAAAAAGACATTGTTTGACTATTTTGTTTAAGTTTGTTTTGTTGGAAAAAAGACATTGTTTGACTATTTTGTTTAAATTTGTTTTGTTGGAAAAAAAAACATTGTTTGACTATTTTGTTTAAATTTGTTTTGTAGGAAAAAGACATTGTTTGACTATTTTGTTTAAATTTGTTTTGTCGGAAAAAAGACATTGTTAGTTAAATTTGTTCAGATATGTTTTGTAGGAAAAAGACATTATTAGACTATTTTGTTTAAATTTGTTTTGTTGGAATGAAGACATTATTAGACTATTTTATTTAAATTTGATTTGTAGGAAGAAAGTCATTGTTTGACTGTTTTGTTTAAATTTTTGTAGGAAAAAAGACATTGTTTGACTATTTTGTTTAAATTTATTTTGTTGTAAAAAATACATTGTTTGACTATTTTGTTTAAATTTGTTTTGTAGGAAAAAGACATTGTTAGACTATTTTGGTTAAATTTGTTTTGTAGGAAAAAAGACATTGTTAGACTATTTTGTTTAACTTTGTTTTGTAGGAAGAAAGACATTGTTTGACTATTTTGTTTAAATTTATTTTGTAGGAAAAAAGACATTGTTTGACTATTTTGTTTAAATTTGTTTTGTTGGAAAAAAGTCATTGTTTGACCATTTTGTTTAAATTTGTTTTGTAGGAAAAAGACATTGTTTGACTATTTTGTTTAAATTTGTTTTGTAGAAAAAAAAGACATTGTTTGACTATTTTGTTTAAATTTGTTTTGTAGGAAAAAGACATTGTTTGACTATTTTGTTGAAATTTGTTTTGTTGGAAAAAGACATTGTTAGTTAAATTTGTTCAGATATGTTTTGTAGGAAAAAGACATTGTTAGACTATTTTGTTTAAATTTGTTTTGTTGGAATGAAGACATTATTAGACTATTTTGTTTAAATTTATTTTGTAGGAAGAAAGACATTGTTTGACTATTTTGTTTAAATTTGTTTTGTAGGAAGAAAGACATTGTTTGACTATTTTGTTTAAATTTATTTTGTAGGAAGAAAGACATTGTTAGACTATTTTGGTTAAATTTGTTTTGTAGGAAAAAATACATTGTGAGACTATTTTGTTTAAATTTATTTTGTTGGAAAAAAGACATTGTTAGACTATTTTGGTTAAATTTGTTTTGTAGGAAAAAGATATTTTTGACTATTATATTTAAATATATTTTGTAAGAAAAAGATACTCTTTACCTTGATTTGTTTGGATTTTCGCGCAAAGCTATACAAGGGTTATCTGCACTAGATGTCCCGAATTTAACAGTGGGAAGGCCAATAGTCATCACTACCCACCGCCAACTCTTGGGCTACTCTTGTACCAACAAATAGTGGGATTGACTGTAACATTATAACGCCCTTACAGCTGAAAGGGCGAGCATGTTTGGTGTGACATGAATTCGAACCCATAACCCTCGAATTATGAGTCGAGTGCCTTAACCACCTGGCCATGCCAAGCCTACTCTTTACCTATTTTGTTGTTGTTTTTTTTAGGTAAATAATATTATGCGGTTTGTTTGTACAGTGACTTATATGTGATGTATCTGCTGCTGAGATCCGTGTCCTATTTTCATAGACCTAGTCTTCGGACTCACACCACGAGAAACCGAGTTTCGATACCCGTGGTCAGTAGAGCACAGATAGCCCATTATATAGCTTTGTGCTTAATTCTAAACAAACAAAGAAATCAATTATCATAAAGAGTGAACTTTTTAAACAATCTTTTTGTAGTAATATTGCCCAACTGTTCCATGCAAGAATCTCAATTTCAATAAAACGTATTTGAAGAAGATGAAAGAAAAAAACATTTTCCAATCAGTTTCAAAATTGTATTCGAATATCAATCAATATTTATACGCAGGTCTTCCATTGAGGCAGTAACAACGATCTAAATTGTAACATAGCAAAGTAAGATTTGGAATAAAAGATTTAGAGACGTAATATTTAGAGAAGTAATTGAGAATTAGAAACATAATATGTAAAGACGTAATTAGTGACGTAAATAAGATTTTGAGACGTGAGCAAGATTTAAAGACTTAAGCTTTAGAAAAGCAAGTAGGATTTAAAGAAGTAAGATTTAGAAACGTAAGTAGATTTTAAAGAAATAAAATTTATAGATATAAGTAAGATTTAAATATGTAATATTTAATAACAATACGTTACTAAGGGTTACAAACTTAAGGTTCAGAAACGTAAATAAGTATAATTTAAAAACATAAGTGAGATTCAGAAATGTAATTAGGATTTTAAAAGGTAAGTAATGTCTTTTATGTTCTAGATCTGTCGCAGTCCAGTCCTGTAAAACGACTAATATTTTTTTTAATGAAACGATTTGGAACGAAAACATGTCCATTGCAATGGTTAAGCTCAAATTGTTGTAAATAACTGTTTGTTTTTGAATTTCGGCAAAGCTACTCGAAGGCCATTTGCGTTAGCCGTCCCTAATTTAGCAGTGTGAGACTAGAGGAAGGTAGCTAGTCATCATCACCCATCGCCAACTCTTGGGCTACTCTTTTACCAACGAGTAGTGGGATTAACCGCCACATTATAACGCGCTCCCACGGCTGAAAGGGCGAACATGTTTGGTGCGACGGGGATTCGAACCCGCAACCCTCAGATTACGAATCGTACGCCTTAATCCACCTGGCCATGCCGGGACAATAAATGATTATAATTATGTTGCCAGTATTTCCCAGAAAAATACAAAAAGGTTAATACCCCCCTCCAAATAACGACTTATCTTCGTTCTGTAGCTTATATTACTTACCGCTATGATCGTCTAGAACTATCTGTTCGTTGGATAAAGTGTTTCGACGCTGTTCGTGTTTTGTTAGCCTGAAGATGGCCTAAGATGGTCGAAACGTTGTTCTCTGCTTTATTAGTAAAAGTAATACCCATCCCAGCCGTTCTGAGATAAATAGATGCTGTTGATTCAGGAATTAGCTTAGATTTCGCAAGAGTTCTTTACTCGTAGAAAATGTAGAGTTAAACGTTATTCAAACTCAACAAAAGTAAATCCCGTTCAAAATAAGAAGTGAAAAAATTCCTTACAATATTTTGTGAAAATCAGCAGAACATCAACAGGTTTTGTTAACTAAAGTTCATCATTTTGTCCTCCACTAGAATTTTAGTTCGTTTATTTGTGTCATATGAGATGTCTTGGTAGTTCTGAATATTTAAACTATAGAACAGAAGTTACAATAGATAACGTTGCATTCGACGGTCATGCTGGTTAGGGTTCGATTTATATGCTAACTTTCATGAATAAATTGACTAAGGTATTGAAATTTGTGACAAAGATAATATTCGAGTACCATCTAGTGTCGTTTGAAGTTGCTATGTTTTTAATTACTATATTTATATTTAACTAAGTTTCATCGAGAAACAACGAAAAAGCTGTTTAACATTAAATAATGTAAGTTACTTCGCATCAAAACTGGCGGTACATAAAGTAGTTTCTTGTTTTGTTTTTATAGAATCCAACATTCATTATGACTAACTGAAGAAGCAACATCTTCAGCACATTCACATTTCCACTTCTATCTGAGTTGTTATGTTCTTTACTTTATGGTTCACAAACTTCGGCTGATTTTCGTAGGAAATAAATAAAATGGAGCAGGAATATGTTATTGTAACTCACAAAAATAAAACCCGATACTAATGTTTTATGAGAAGTGTGGCTGATTATAATACCGTTGCTCTAACAAACTATAACAGTTGTTGTTCGATGACCGAAGAAGGTCGAAACGTTGTTCACTCCTCTATGTAAAATATCTTCTCAACCCAAACGAGCCGTTTTTACATATATATTTCTCTACAAGTGGATTTTCTCGACATCACTGAAGAATACTGTTTGTTGCGTCCCAGCCAGACTGGTGAGATCTGGTACTGAGCAAAATGCTTCGTCGATACTGGTTAAGGTGAAAACAGTCTGGTTGAAATCCTACTATACATTCTTCTCAGAAAAACCTTAAAGGACCGAATAAACTAAATAGTTTTTTAAGAAATATATATATATATATATATAGAAACTTAATAATGCAAATATGATTAATTTTTACAGCGCTTCCCCAGAATGAGATAATTTGTTATTTGTATTAATTTTGTTAATGGTAGAATACTGTTGTCACTTAGTAGTTTGTTTTGAATTAAGCACGAAGATACTCAATGGGCTATCTGTGTTATGCTCACCACGGGTATCGAATCCTGGATTCCAGCGGTGTGAATCCACAGACGTACCGTTGTGCCAATGAGAGGCACGTACTGGGGATAAATTAGGACATGACAACGATGCAACTTTTAAACGTCTCTCTTCCATTCACTTGTGAATGATTTAGGGCAAAGATGAATGAAAACATCTGTATGAAAATACTTACGTATTCACAAAATAAAAACCTTTTAAATTCAAAGCAGATATTTTTTGTTCCAAAATGCACTTTGTCAGTTGATCATTGTTGTTGTTTTGTTTTTCTGCGTTGCCTTTATTACTAAAGAAACCTTCAAGACTTAATTTTTAATTATCATAAATTCCTTCACCTGGCGTCCCCCAGTGGCTCAGTGGTATGTCTGCGGACTTGCAACACTAACTTCCTGGTTTCAATACCAGTGGTGGGCAGAGCAGAGATAGCCCATTGTATAGCTTTGTGCTTAATTCAAAACAAAAACGTCACCTGGTGGAACAGCGCTAAGTCTATGAATTTAAAAACTCAAATTCAGGGCTTTGCTCTTGTAACTGGGTGAACTCAGCCCGCTGTGACTTTTCTATAAAAAAACACACACATGCTCTTAAAAAATATACATACGTACATACACACATTGATATATTTCATATTTTTGACAGATGAGTAGATCAGTTGTGGTAAAGACCACTGGTGATATATTATACTGAAAGTAGAGCAAAATTCAACGTTGTTCAAATTTAGTGTTGTCGTTTTTCTTTTTAATTTTTAACGTAAAAGTTTCAGTTTATGAAAATCATTCGCACGTTATTAATAAAACAATGCCCCCGGCGGGACAGCAGTAAATGTACAGGTTTAAAACGCTAAAATCCTTTGTGCAGCTTTACCTTAAAACAAACTAACAAAAGGTCTAGATTTGTCTCACATGCCATCTACCGGCGGGTTGTTGTTCCACTAAAGCCAGCTTACAAAAGAAGCCAAATATGTCGTAGCGAATCCGAAACTGTGTAAAATTTTGAACTGATGCTTCAACGAAAAATGTTTTATTAACGCCTTTAACTGTTTTAATTCCACTTTTAATAACGTATTAAATATTTAATATATCTTTATTTAAATCGTTTCCAATATCTTAAAATTTAATTTTTCGAACATTTCTAACCAAACTTGCCTGTACATATATGTTGTTCTGACAGACGTTAAAAGTAACACTTGGATAGACGAAAACAAAGAATAAACGTGGACGTAACAACAAACATCATATTATAGGTTTATTCTCTGCGAAGTTTCAGGCTTTCGTTCTTCCTTCGACAGTAGACACAGTTATAATGAAATTAGGCTTAACGAAAGGCGTCTGCCTGAATCGTTATACAAAATAAAATTATGAAACGTTTTGAGTCAGGCGTGTCAATTCATTCTTTATTACCTTTTAACCAAATATATATGTATGTGTGTGTGTCTGTAAATATATTAATATGTTAATGATATTTCGTAAATATTAACGCAACCTTACAAGTGAAAAAAAAATTATTCTTTGTTGATTTATTTTTACTCTTATTTTATCTGCTGCTATTTTCTTTGATTAAATTTTTAATCCATTCAACACCTCGATATTTATAAATATCTACTTGCATCCATTTTTACTACAATAAAACACTGAAAAGCAAAATATACCTAACCCTTGGGTGACATGGTAATCTGTTTCATTTTTAATTTTATATCCTAGTACAGTGAACCCGTTTCAACTTCTTTACTGTATCAGTGAACCACCTCATGTTAAAAATAGTTTTATCATGTGTAACTGGTGTATCATGTGTGTATTTTAATACCCTTACAGTTTGATTCTAGATTAAAGAAAATAAAATTGAAAATAGATTTAAATTTAGAAAATTATCTTACGATTTACTTTAATGTGAAGGATGGTGGTGCTTTGTTGAAACATGTCTGACAGTTTCAAAAGAAGATCCAGCTCCACATTTATTTGATTTCTAAACTTTGATTTTATATGTGTCTTTCCAACTGTAAATTAACTATCTTGTTTTTTTGCAATGGAAAGAAAAAGGTGCCAGATGCACAACAAATTTACATAATTTATGTTAATGACAGTTATTAATTTGGAACTTGTACATATTACAATATTAGTTTTATAATACCTTAGCATTTTAGTTTATTTGTTACTCTTTCAGTAAACGGAAATTTCATAAATTGGATGTAATACTGCAGAAGTCTTTAAATACTATAGCGATGTGGGATCTGTAGACCACAGTGGAACCTGTGCCCTAGAAAAAGCTGCAAAGAGAAACAGAGGGTAATAAAAACAAGCGTTCTTTAAAGAGATATAAAATGCTACAATTGCTCTAAATTATGGTTTCTATAATATTGTCTGCACTACGTTATTTAAATAAAAATAGAAAATATAACCCGTAGGCCTGATATTTGTGATAAAAATGAAGCTTGTTCAAAAATATTTCTCCACATTCCTTTCAATTAATTTTACACACGCACACATATTACAGCCAGAGTAAACTTTCAAAGGTGCTATTATAAATAAACAGAGTTCCAGATGCCCTAAAGCTTTTACGTTGATAGTATATCACGTTTGATAATAATGTATTTTTGAATACGACTTGCTGTGTAATTTCTATTCCAATTTCAAAACCTTTTAACGGTGCAGTTTTAATACTTTTAGACATCGTTTAGTTATAAAAAATATTACTTTTCTTTGTATGCACGAGTTGAGAAGTAACTCTTGAACGAAGAAATCCGTCAATTAAACTTACAAAAATGTATATATTTTTTTTTTATATTTCTTTTTTTCCAAAAGGAAATGGCGTGCCTTGTTTATTTCTATATGTGGTATGTGGATATGTGTTTTTTGTTTACCTCCTTAGTTACTGAATACCTTTTTTCAAACTTCCAGTATATTTCAAGTTTTGGTCATCAATGTCGAACGTAGGTCAAAGAGCTGTAGAGTTTCTTTTGTCGTGGTTACTCACAAAACTGGATGAATGACTCATTAAGTAGGTCACATGAGATCTTAATTAAGAGAGATCGATATAAAAAGAAACATTAATCTGCTCTAGCCCCCCCGTTAGTACAGCGGTATGTTTACGGACTTACAACGTCAAAATCAAGGGTTCGATTCCCCTCGGTGTTCTCAGCAGATAACCCGATGTGGCTTTGCAATGAGAAAACACACACACTAATTCGCTCTAATAGGGTTATACTGCTATAGACAAAGAATATGATAGCACAGGAAAGTGGCCTTATGTCACGTGGATGCTGTATTACCTAGAGAGAGAAAATTTAGTATGTATTTTCTTCTTTTGAAACAAATTCAGATTTATATTTTTAAAGACTTGATAAAGATTGCATTATATATATAGTTGTTAAGTTATAGATTCGTCATGCTCATTATGTGATTTAGATTCCTTGCTGGTCTTCAGACTTTAGAGAGTTAAATGACTGAATCGTGATGTAAATCATTTTATCACAGATGTTAGCTAAATTTGGTTCAATTTTGTCATCCACGAACGAAAAGCTTTATTAGTGCTCTTTATTTCTTAGAATACATGAGCACGTTTCCAAGTGTACACTTGACCTTTGATTTCGTTTAATTTGGTTTGTTAGAATTTGCATAAAGCTACTCGAGAGTTATCTGTACTAGCCACTCGTTATTTAGAAGTGATATGCTGAAAAGACGGTACGCAGTCAACACCACCACCTGCCAGCTCTTGGATTACTCTCTTCACCAACGAATAGTGAGATTGGCCATCATGTTACAATGCTCCTGTGGCTGAAAGAGCGAGCATCTTCAGAAACGATGATCCGAAACAGATAGTTGAGTGGAGCATCTTAAACACCAGGTTACGTCAGCCACCCCACTCTTCCTAGTGGGACCGCGGTAAGTTTGTGGAATTACGAGGCTAAAATCCAGGAAACAATTCTGTACAGCAGTGGACATAGCAGGAAGTCAATTAGTGTGTTGCTCTAAAACAAACATTTCAAAGTGGACTGTGAAGGCTTCGTTGTGTCACAAAGGTCATCGTTATTTTCTGACCTCTGTAATTGTGTCTTTTCTTTTGTATAGAGTATCAGTCAAATATTGGCGATAACTGAAGTTGTGACGAAATTTCCTGTTGTTTGTGGATCTGGCGATAACTGAAGTTGTGACGAAACTTCCTGTTGTTTGTGGATCTGGCAACGACAGTTTGAACTGCCTCTGAATACCACACGTATGTAACATTTATCGTTAACACCCACTAATTCATCTTTACGTGATATATAGACACATAAAATACAGATTGCTCTTGAATCGTCGTTTGTTTGTTTTTAGCAATTTATTTTGTTTTCACAAAAGACGATTTGTCGTATTCTGCACACTACAAGCAAACTGAATGGGTCTTACTCTTTAGACTAGGGTTAACACAAATGTGCCTTATTTCTTAGACTAACGTTAACATAAAATCAACGTGTCTTACTTTTTAGACTAATGTTAACATAAATGTGTCGTATTCTGCTGGTTATGATTAATATCCATTACAATCACTCAGAGAGATAAAAATAAATAAAGAAGATAAGCAGTGAAACAAACTTTACTCTCCTTATCATTGGATATTGTATCCTAGCAACTATGTGGAGTATACGTGTGTGTATCTCGGCTTTATTTCAAGAAATATTTGATTGCAAGATACTACGAGGGCTGTTCAAAAAATACGCGGACTGTTTGAATTGCGCGGCTCCAGTTGGTTCCAGGGGAATCCGCTTGGTGTCGCTAGATTCGCACAGATCAGCTGATTACGACGCCATTTCCCGATTGCAGATATCTTCATTTGTGTATTAGCTACGCGGTTTTAAGTGAAGTGCGATTTTTTCGTTTGGCGGATTTCAGAATGAATGACCTGAAGGAGCGACGACTTGCTGTGAAATTTTGTGTTAAACTTGGAAAATCTGCGACTGAAACTTTTGCTATGCTTAACACGGCTTACGGTGATGTTGCTATAAAGCGTACGGCATGTTTCAAGTGGCATGAACGTTTTAAGGATGGTCGACAGTCCATTGAAGATGATGAGCGTCCTGGACGTCCTTCCACGTCAACTGACGACCCACACGTCGAAAAAATAAACACCCTGGTCCGGGCAAATCGACGTCTGACTGTCAGGGAGCTTGCTGAAGAGTGTGGGATATCAGTTGGATCTTGTTACGAGATTTTGACCGAAAAATTGAAGATGCACCGCGTTGCTGCGAAATTCAGCCCTCAGAACTCGTGAGTTTTTGGCCAAACACTCGATCACTGTTCTTCTCCACCCCCCTACTCACCTGACCTTGCTCCTTGCGATTTTTTCTTGTTCCCCAAACTCAAAAGACCCTTGAAAGGAAGAAGATTTGAGACGATTCCCGAGATTAAGGCAAATGCAACGAAGGAGCTGGAGGACATTACAAAAGAAGCGTACCAGGACTGTTTCAACAAGTGGAAACACCGTTGGGATAAGTGTGTGCGTTGGGGAGGATAGTACTTTGAAGGGGTCCCAGACCTGTAACTTCTAAATAAAGTACATTTTGTTTTATGACGTCAGTCCGCTTATTTTTTGAACAGACCTCGTATGTTCTTTCTTCAGTCTGGATTTTAATTAAACAGAAAACGTTAATAATTTAAGTTATCCGCAAATCACCTTACCTTGGAAGCTGTTTCCCGCACTATTCCATGCGGAATACAAGGAATTTGAAGATCTAAAAAATTGTCAAAATAATATAAATACATGTTGTTTTCTTTTGCGATTGATAAAGAAAGTATTATGAAAACACTTCTCGTGAGTTCTCGTCTTTTATGGGAGGGAGAGTTAGCTGCTTCATAACTTTAAAATAACACATTTTAAGTCCTCAAATTTCGGAAAAATTAAAAATGAGTAATATTTTTTTACTTCGAAACGGCCATTAAAAATCACCACGTCTCTTAACTTATAACTTAACATGTCAGATACCCAAAAAGTTCAAGTATAACCATTCTTTATTCAGAATTGACGCCCAGAGGAAGGGTAATGAGTAACACCCGCGCCAAATTTTCGATTACTTTTAATAACACTGAGAGATGACGGACCTCTTCTTCAAATATCTATCCCCTTGTATTACAAAACGCTGAGAGATGACGGACCTCTTCTTCAAATATCTATCCCTTTGTATTACATAACGCTGAGAGATTACGGACCTCTTCTTCAAATATCTATCCCTTTGTATTACATAACACTGAGAGATGACGGACCTCTTCTTCAAATATCTATCCCTTTGTATTGCATAACACTGAGAGATGACGGACCTCTTCTTCAAATATCTATCCCCTTGTATTACAAAACGCTGAGAGGTGACGGACCTCTTCTTCAAATATCTATCCCTTTGTATTACATAACGCTGAGAGATGACGGACCTCTTCTTCAAATATCTATCCCTTTGTATTGCATAACACTGAGAGATGACGGACCTCTTCTTCAAATATCTATCCCTTTGTATTGCATAACACTGAGAGATGACGGACCTCTTCTTCAAATATCTATCCCTTTGTATTACAAAACGCTGAGAGATGACGGACCTCTTCTTCAAATATCTATCCCTTTGTATTACAAAACGCTGAAAGATGACGGACCTCTTCTTCAAATATCTATCCCTTTGTATTACATAACACTGAGAGATTACGGACCTCTTCTTCAAATATCTATCCCTTTGTATTGCATAACACTGAGAGATGACGGACCTCTTCTTCAAATATCTATCCCTTTGTATTACAAAACGCTGAGAGATGACGGACCTCTTCTTCAAATATCTATCCCTTTGTATTGCATAACACTGAGAGATGACGGACCTCTTCTTCAAATATCTATCCCTTTGTATTACATAACACTGAGAGATGACGGACCTCTTCTTCAAATATCTATCCCTTTGTATTACATAACACTGTCTCTACACATGTGATGATGTCATCGATAATTCCTTATTCCTAATTTCTTTTTTTCATAGTTTAATAAAATTTAAAGAGTTAGAAATACATGCACACACGTTACGCTTTTAATAACAGAGTTTGTTGGGTTGACTCTCAGCGTTATAACTACCTTGAGCCTGAAAATGCAAGAGTGTGTACAGAGATATAGCAGCTCGAACCTTGAACTTTCCAACACGTAGCCCTGTACGTTGTCTTGTTGACGAAAGTGATTTATATCATTTCTAAAAAAATGTTAGAGTCAATATGACTGTATTTTGTATACATTTGCAGTCTCTCAAACAGTATTTTCAGGTATTGCCTTGTTATAACGTATCCAAGACAACGCAAGTACATAATACAATGTATCGAAATCAACCTCAACAAACATGCATTTATTCGAGCCAGCTCAGAAACATGTACAATAATGGGGATAAAGGTCGGTAAATATAATATCAGGTACTGCTTGACAACTTCTAAGTTTTCATCTAAGCAGTGCCCAAAGTGCCTTTTGTATTTAATATTTCTTATCCTGATAGTGCTACGTTCACATAAAACAAGTCAGTCATATATCTGATCATTGTAAAACTGAGGGCTTCAAGACGCATATTCGTTATTTTCATTTTTTTAAACTATTATATCGAATGAGGCGTTCGAGTTCAGCATCACTTGACGTCAGTATGACGTCAAACCTCAGCAGAGACACAAATATATATATGTATACTGTTGGTACATTTAGCCACCTTACGACGCCATGTCAATTCAAATTAGTCTAAGCCAATTATCACAGCTTCACCTATAGGATCTGTTTAAAACCAATGCAAGTTGGTCTCTTTCAAAGTCATCCTGATCAGAACGATGACTATAGTGAAACCGACATCATTGTAAAATTACTTATTGGTGACCTGTAAAGTGAGCCACTTTGTGATAGATCTTGTCGTATCTTAAAAGTAACGTTTCTCATAGGGATCAAAGAATTGGTCAGAAGGTCAGAAAAAATGTGATAAAGATAAGAATGAAATATATCGTTATTGCAAATAATAGTTTTTTTATAATATTTTACCAAAACTAAAATATAAACATAAGAAATAGACCGTCGTCAAGATATTTTTAAAATTAGGAAGTGTTCAATACCAGTTTATTATACATACTCGATTTGATCTAACTATGTACGTTATCATCATTAGTTAACAGTCGTTATGATAGATATTAGAAGAAACATTGTCAGTTGGTGATTAAAGCAGCTGATAGTTGTATTTAAAAACGAACACAGTATCATGTGTAAGAATTAGTGGAAAAAACTACAGTAATCAGAACAAAGTGTCAGAAGTCTGATGTCAGAGAAACTAGTTTCGACCTTTCGAAGACAACGCGAGTTTGATGAGGACGCATGAACGTGTGAAAACTAGATTCTCTGATATCGGACTTCTGACAGTTTGTTCTGTTTACCGTGGTTTACACAAATTAATAGGTATTATAAGGAACATTATGTTGGGTAAAATGGTGATTATAGTAGTTAGTAGTCATTTTTAAGGTTACATTACATCGGTTTAGGTCTCCCGTATCTTTATGTAAGTTTACATTAGACTTGTGTAAGTTTTACATAATTATAAGTTTACATCCTTGTAAGTTTCAGGTATTTATAAGTTCACATTACACCCGTGTGTGATCATATATTTTTAGGTGTACATTATATCTATGTACGTTTCTCTTAATGATAAGTTTACCTTATATCTGTTTAAGTTTCAGGTATTTATATTAGATTCGTGTATGTTGTATGTGTTTACAAGTCTAAATTTCGCGTATTTGTAAACTGCTCAAGAGTTATCTGTTGGTAATGTTAACTGGCTTTTTTCATTCAAATTTATTAGTTTAAAATTAATGATGAATAGCACAGGTGGCACTTGTGTAGCTTTACGCGAATACCAGAAAGAAACGAACAAATTGTAAAGTAACTAAAATATATATAAACAGGAAACACTGGACATCCAAAGTATAATATATTAGTGTATTATGCTATGGTATCAGAAATTTCAGGTGAAAAAACAAACAAAAACACTCGGCGAGGTTACAACCCAGTATTACAACTGTTTATTTGTTTTTTAATTTCGCACAAAGCTACACGAGGGCTATCTGTGCTAGCCGTCCCTAATTTAGCAGAGTAAGACAAGAGGGAAGGCAGCTAGTCATCACCACCCACCGCCAACTCTTGCGCTACTCATTAACCAACGAATAGTGGGATTGACCGTCACATTATAACGCCCCCATGTTCGGCGCGACGGGGATGCGAACCCGCGACCCTCAGATTACGAGTCGCACGCCTTAACACGCTTGGCCATGCCGGGCCGTGTTTCAAATTTAACCAATAAAAATTACAAAAATGGAGTAAGTTTCCAATGTCACACAATGGAAACCAAACGTAAAACAATCGTTTTTTTTTATTCCGTGAAAATCTCATGAGTGTTCCAACACAAACGCAAGACACTTTTATTGATAGCTGTGTCCACAAAGAAACACTCCAATAAAATCTACGCTGTGACGTGATGTTGTGATGATAGCTTATATTTAAACTAAAATTTCAAATAAAATATATTTTTTCTCTCACGGACGGTGAACATTTTTGAATGCGAACTATGAGAACATTGTTTTTGAAATGTCTGATAATTCCAGGAAAGGCCGCAGGTCTAATAATCCTGTATAAGAACTAGCAGTGATACCTGTCCAGAGGGCTAACTTTTCTGCTATTACAGATAATTATAAAAATGTCTTAAATATAATTACACCAAAATTAGAATCTACAATATGCTCAATAAATCAAAGCTAGCTGAAACAAAAATACACACACACACACACACACATTCCAGAAATAAATGCTAACAGAAACACACCAGTATTATGTACACTCGTAACACAAAATAAACTACGATGTATATATTTATGAATAGGTCGCACGGTCACAGCAACTAAATAAATAAACTTTAATGCCGACAAAACAAATCTAGAAACAACCAATCAGCTCAAATGTATAGCAAAACAAAAATCGAATCACAGAAAGTCAACTAACATTTGTGTGAATAAAAATACGTTCTTACATTTTATACAACTGTACAGATGGTTTCACATTTTTAATAGAAATAGCTAAAAATAAGCTATAATAGCTCATAGCTGTTATTACACACATCATACACTCATTATTAAGCCTAAATACCACACAATCAAATAACAATATAACAAAAACCATGTAAAAAGTAAAAGTCACCTCAATCCAACGATTCATCTATATTGGCCATAGTGTAGCTTTCGTGGACATGGCCCTGAAAATGAAATAATAAATTGAAAATAATATAAAAACATTCCAAGCTTCAATTGAAATAACAATCAGGAAGCGAGGGAGGAAAGAGATGACACCTGACCCTTCAAGGTCCGAAATGAAAGTGATTAACTGCTTCCGTGACTTATGGAACAATATTCGTGTGCAATCACCTACCTCCTGGACAACACAGTGGTCCATGATAACATATGATACAAGCCATGTCTCTCAAGTTGCAATTGAGCGTAGTGATTTTGAAATGCAAACGGTGCTTAAAATTGATGTGTTTTTTTCTTAAAAGGATTGCACTTTACGACTTCCTGGTGCGAAGTCACCCTTTTCAGCCATCATACGAGCATGTAAAGCACTTTAAAGAAAAATGATATTTGTATGGGTCAAACAAGGGAAAAACTTGAGCTGACCAGAAGAGAAAGCGGCGCCAGGATATCTTCGTTGGTGGGCTGAGGTAAACTGTGGAGGGGCTTCCCAAAATGCCATCAATATGAAGTATAGTTGGTAAATTATAATAATGTAAATACCAAGGTATATTTCAGAAAGGTGTGATATTTTGAACTGCGTTTTCAATGCAGTTTTCATTGGAAACTCATACTCTGATAAATAATTAATTATTACAAATTAGAAATAATCTGTTTATGAAAATATGTGTATATGTAAAAGAGGAAGCTCACCTAAATTCCACCCAAGGTAACACATAATAATAAAGAAAATCAAGATTAGTTTAGATTGAACATTTAATATACCATTAAGAGTAAAGCTACAAATCAAAAGAAATATAACATAAAGACATAGGTTACATAGCAGAAACGAATTATCCTATGTGAAATTAATACACTCTGAGGAAAAGTAAGGTCACTATAAGGCTAACTATCTTTCATCATGTTGTGTTTATAGTCAATATTACTTCAAAACAATGTTCCTGTTCTGGTGATTGGCAGCAAATGTGTCTATAACAGTATTAATATCGAGTTGTTTTACCCTCCTGGAGTTTACTGATATGAGAGCAAGGTTGCTGGTGCAGTTGTTACCACTGCTGTTGAACAAGTATGTCTTGAGAAGTTTCAGACAGGAGAAACTTCTCTCACAGGCAGCTGAAGTGACAGGCAGGGTCACAGCAATGCATACAAGTTTGTGGAGATCCATGAAGGCATCCTTGTATGGCTCCAGCATGTTTGCAAGCTCCAATGGTGTGTATACTTCCTGCCCCTTGTCTTCCTGGCAATTAGCCGGTTCAACTGGTGGACCTCCACTGCGAGGTCATCCCAGCCGGTTCAACTGGTGAAGCTCCACTGCGAGGTCATCCTTAGCCTGTTCAACTGGTGAAGCTCCACTGCGAGGTCATCCTTAGCCAGTTCAACTGGTGGACCTCCACTGCGAGGTCATCCTTAGCCAGTTCAACTGGTGGACCTCCACTGCGAGGTCATCCTCTGCCACACCATAGTTTGCTGCCATTTCTAAGAGTGCTTGTTTGTCTAGAAATATGGAGTGTTTGGGGTTCAATGCAGTTGCACCCATTATTTAAATCTAAGGAAAAATATATAACATACATACTATTGGGTCATTTCATGAATAAGGAACAAATAGCAACTAAACGTAGTTCAACATTACGAACAACTGCTCTGCGGCATTGAAATCACCAAATTATATTAATAGCACATGAAAATCCAGAACATATCCGTGAAATATTGTTAGAGAAAGTGTTTATTTGTAACCATATAGCACAAGTACTTAATTAGAGGGTAGTGATAATGTAAAATTACAGGGCTAATTAGGGAACACAAATACAGCTTTGATAGGGCATGTTGTAAAACTTTGGGCAGCTAATGGGAGTGAGCGGGGGTGTGTGTGGCGTGCGGTTGGCATCTGGATCTCGATCGGGCTGAGCCGATCGTTAGCCGTACGTAGAGCGTACACCATGGTCAGCGGCTCGGAGATCATACGTTTAAGGCGTTCGAAGCAGGAATCGCGCGCTGGAACAAAGTAAACCCGTGGCCTGGATATTGAACGGTCATAGTAGCACCAAAACAAAATGTCTAAATTTCAGTTGACCTTCATAGAAAGGCTGGTTTCTTCATAAGTTCACATTATTCATACAGGTCAAACTGTGATTGTGATATTGTTCTTATTATCATAAGTGTGACAAGCACCTGTTACAATAATGTAACTACTACATTACATTAAATTAGGAATTTCTAAATAGCCCAATGACAACTTCAAAATTCATTCTAGAATTGTTTAGAAATATTATTTGGTCAGTTAATATGTAAGGTTATTATCTAATCATAAGTATAACATTAATTGGATTGTAAGTCACAATTTTAAGTGTATGCCACAATCATCAGTACAATTTTGGATGGCTGATACACAATGCAAAATGATTTCACAGAGGACACAACACCGGCTAAATGCTTCATAGTTTTGACCTATACACAATACACTTATACATGCATGCTATGTTTTACTTTTCAATAAAAGATAAATGAAATTAATGGGTAAATACCTGTGAAACCTTTGGTTTATCAAGTAAAATCCCTGATAATCTGTTGTAACTTGAAGTCAATGTGGTTGTCTAATCTTCGTCAAAGCTCAAGATAGAATGGCATTACACAGGGGGCGGCAACACAGAGCATGAGTTTCAGTGTATTCAGTACGTTGTTATGGGACGCATGACACATACTTCCGTCTCAGAAGAAGAACTGCATCCGAAAGTGTGAGTCTCAGCAGACCCACGTGCGGTTCACGCACCACTACAGCACGTGATGATCGCCTGATCCTCACTATTGCTCGTCGAAACTGTACGATGTCCTCCAGGTCGATTGTTTCTAGGTTACGTGCGCAACAACTGACCTGGATTTCACGCCAGACGATTAATGAACGGCTGGTACAAGCTAGATACAGAGCAAGACGAATGGTAAAGAAACCTAATCTGACAGCTAGACATCGCAACAACTGACTGCAGTGAGCTCAGCGATACCGTAACCTGACGATCGCACACTGGAAACATGTAGTTTTTCCTGACGAATCCAGATTTCTGCTGTACCCCATTGATGGATAGATACGAGTGCACAGGCTTCCTGGAGAACAGCTGGATAATGAAAATGTTCAACCCAACGTCGCAGGAGGCGGGGGTTCAATGTACGTCTAAGGTGCATTCTGTTCTGCAGCTGTCAGCCAGTTGGTCATTCTATATCAAAACGTCACTGGTGCTGTGTATCAGAATATCCTGGATCGCCACTTACTACCATTTGTCCAGGGTATTTTCCAGGACAATTTCCGGCTGCAGTAGGACAATGCATCGGCTCATAGTGCTCGCAATGTACAAGATTTCTTGCAACATCGTGGTGTGTTAGTCCTTGAGCAACTACCTGTAAGCCCAGATACCAACCCGATGGAGCATCTCTGGGATGAACTTGACTGTGCAATAAGGAAAATGAACGATTCTCCTACAGCAATTACATCAAACATTGACTGAAGAGTGGAACAGAATGAATTCCAAATCAAAGACTCGTAACGTTAGTTGAGAGTATGCCACGCAGCACGTAAGGCTACAGACGTTAGTGAGTTAAATATTCTGATGTGAATATAATTGTTGCACGTTTACTGAAACTATCAGATTGATAATAAATATTTTAACAAAATGACGGTCTTATTTATTTTGACTAAGAAGTGAAGAAAAAAGTCCATTTCTGGTGGTACAGATCTTAAGTTCCACAGAAATTTCCATAAAAAAGACATAATTATGAAATATTACATGAATGTTCATATTATAAACCTACTTACCAATAATTAGCAAAGGAAAGACATTGCACACATTAAAAACACAAGAAAAATAAGAAATGAGGGACAAACAAGCTCAATATATCACATGTAACAACCTTTTTGTGACAACAAAATATCACATGTAACAACCTTTTTGAGCTGGAGTGTATAGTAGATACAGTGATGTATTTTTAAATCCCTGTAAATATGTCGTATGCTAACCTACTATATATCTTCTAACTGCTTGTGTTAATATATAAAAAGTTTCATCTAGTGCTGTTTTCACACAACGTTGGTTAATGTTTTAAATTCCTTTCACTTTAGCTACCTATAGTACAACGTCATTCACCTAAGGTATTACCTTTTATCTTCACGTGGAAAAGATAACTGTAAGGCCACCATGATATGTAAAGATAGACGGATATTTTTTCCGATAGTGGTCAGATGGATTCCTATAGGTAGCGACCTTTTTTGTATTTCATGTATATAACTCTAACTACTTTGTGTAAGTCCATCTTTAGTGATTAAGGTAGTTAATGTGAAAACTATTCAGTCTGGTACAAGATACCAGAGGATTCAATCTGGAATATGATTGTAATATTTGAACTATGACCTTAAGAGATACACTTTGGAATTGAGATTACTGAATTAGTAGTAACACTCCAGTAAAGACAATTGTTTTTGGTGACCAGTTAGGTATATAATTTAATTGTCTTTTATCTCAAACAAAAATTATTTATTGTGATTGTTTCTATGTGTCCACTTTTCTTTATTTATTATGACTTTATTAGGCAGAGAGAATAGAATTATCTCACAGTATCTTGTCATTATTAGCAGACCTGTCTTGTTGGTCTGCACAGAGTTAGTCTTAACCGAAAGTAAAACAGAATGAACAAGTAAGGAAAAAATATTGGTGTCTTGACCAAAGGATATCTTATTGACCAGAGGATATCTTATTGTAAAGTTTCTGTATTTTATCTATTGTGTGTGCCAGTCCATTGAAGATACTAGCATTTTGTACAGCACGAAGGAGAGATTCTGACATATGTTCATAATACTCTACCCATAAAATTCAACTTCAGTACAAGAAAAATACAAACAAATGAGACACATCATAGTGGTTTGGTACCTGATAAGTTCAAGATTTATTGGGATAGTCTCTTTATGAATCCTAGAACTTTGCCAGCGAGAACAATCCCTACTCGGGCTTTGGTCGTAGCCAC
>NC_134833.1:152403095-152503235 GCF_004210375.1 Tachypleus tridentatus | reverse complement strand
TATCAGTTAAGTAACTGGACACAGCATCTTTGGATTTCTGTGCATAAAGATTGTTGAAACGTTCACTCAGAAACCGTCATCTTCAATGGATTATGAAAGACATGCAGAGAGGAGTTGTGTATTTTGGACATGACAACCTTACCAGTGAGTCTTTTTACTGGACGTGACAACATGGTCTGTAACGATGAATTGAGGGTCAGAAATCCTTTTAAATGTAACGTACTCTAAACATGTAACAGTCCCCCACGGTGACAACGGTAAGTCTTCGGGTGTACAACGTTAAAGTCAACAGTTCGTTTCCGTTCAGTAGAAACAATATAATGAGATTTTATTCTTATATTTACTTGTTAATAGTTGGAATCAAAATGTAGTTTATAAAATGGGTACGTTTTGTTTTTGTTTTTACTTTCCAAAATATTTAATGTTATCTTTACTTTTCTTTTACGCTTGTTGATTTGTTTTTTGTACGCGGACCTGAATGAAAGCTATGTAAAGAGTATGTGTTTTTATACAACAATAAGATCTGACCAGCGCATCAAATGTTGGTCGTAGACCCAGTTTACCAAGTTTTCGAAGCATTTTGTAGTTTGAGTATACATAAACTTATATAAGTTTCACATAGAAATAGTTTTTATTTACACATTACTGTTGCAGAAAGGATATCAAACTAAATAGATCCAATAGATCTCCTTATTTCTGAAAAACAAACATAACTCTTCAAATATAAACGAGAAGTTTCCATTTCACATAATTTACACTTCAAATGGCTTACATATGTGCATATATAAAACACTTTAAAAGCACTATTTCAGCGTGTATATATTAAGCAGTAAAAAAGTACCATTTCAATGTATCGAAGCAGCGCCGCCCTACGGAAGCTTTTATCAGCTTTTATACAACAAAGAAAATAAAACGAAATCAAGAAAAATAAGAACTCGATAATTAAAACAGGAAATATTATATTGATCAGTAAATACCTGACTTACGAATTATGACGTCAAAATGGTTCCAGCTCATTCACTAACAACTTAAAATTTTAATTAAAACAACTTTTAAATCTTTTCATTTGAGAATTAGAAATTTCTTTTTCACGTAATTAAAAAAAAATATTGTTTGCAAAAACAAAACCAACAGAAAACAAACACAATAACTAGATAAAATAGTGCATTTAAAATGTTAATTAAATAGGCTTAAAATAATCACTGGGAGAATAGTTAACTGTACCATTAATTAAATAAAAAGTCTCGTTTAGGTTTTTTTTTTAAATTAGGCTAAAAGTGACATCTCGATTTTTAAATCTTAAACACATTTTTCAAGTCCTAAAATCACACAAGACTAATTATGGCGGCTTTGGTAATCACACCATTTGTGCGATATTTAGAGTGAGAAATCAATTATGACGAATAATGTGACAATCTGTCTTCCTCTGTTCTTAAGTCTAACCTCATGTCATTCCAGCTAAAGAGTTTACTCGCCAAAAAGGAAAATAGATGGATATATTAGTTACTATTAAATAGAAAAAAAGCGAAAGTAATGACTGTTCATCACGTGTAACATGAGCTTCAGCTTGGGTGAAAAAAAAACAATTTAAATATTAAAAAAAAAAAATTATTTGAAATTCTGGCATATAATCCATTAACTATATGAAGTGGACTTTAAACCAGCTGACCCAATTTTAAAGGTTTAGTATGCAATATTATCTGTGTATTCAGAGCTCGGTTTATTTACACATGTGCCGGGTGTGACCCAATGGTTGACCCGAACCGCGAATCAGAGGACTCGTGGTTCGCGACTCCTTGCCAGGAAAACGTGCTCTGTAATGTGGGGCTGTAGGTGCGTTTTAAAAGTGCTAGGCCTATTCCATTACTCTCTCAGACAAGGGCAGTCCAAGAACTGGTTATGGTTGATACTGGTTTACTGCCTCTAATCTGTGAATCTATAGATAACACAGTGTGGTAGAGTTTTTGTAAATCTACGCGAAAGAAACGAACGTTTCCACGTGCAGTGCTTAAAAGTCAAGAATTACAGTTCACTAATAAGACATATAACAGTAATATCACAGCCATAAGTTTAAGTTCTACAGTAAATTGGGTTAAACATGAAACGTAATAGCCGTGTTTGTATTTTTGTTTATTTATTTACTTGTAATAGTGTCTAATATTACGACTCTTACCTCTTACAGGACGATAAATAGCCCTACGCACAGCGGGGGGGGGGTTACCTCATGCGGGCTGAGATACAATACGATAGAAGTAGGTTGAACGTTACGTGGTTAAAGCTTCCTGTCTGTCCTCTTCCACTGACATGTTCTGGTAGTTAGGGCTCTCGAACTGAAATCTACAGGTCGACAGACGTGCTAGACCCTTCAGCCGCGAGGGCGTTATTATGGCACGATCGATCCCACTGTTTGTTAGTAAAATAGTAGCTCAAAGACATTAAGGATGAATAGCGCAGATAGCCCTCGATTAGCACTCATTGGTTAAACTGAGAACTTATAACGTTAAAATTCGATGTTCGATCTTCGCAGCGGACACAGTGCTTAAAACAACCAAAAAAGAATTCCTTGATTGTGAAAAATGTTATTTACTAAATGTTTGTCTTTTTTTTTCTTCTCACCCTTACTCAGGTCCTTATCGTGTCTTAAGGTCATAATGACCTTGTTTTACACTATAAGTAAACTAAACGACCTATTAAAAACCTATAGAAAGACAAGCAAACAGATGCCACCATGAAGCGGTTACACGTAATCGTACAGAGGTATTGACTGTCACTCTTATAATGCACATCTCAAACCCATGACCCTAGGATCCTTAGTTCGATACATTATTAATATTAAAAAATTGTTTATTAAAGCACAAAGTGTATCATTTACTGGATTTATCAATCAGCTCCGTCTCAAAACACCTTGCTAAATACACTTTACACATGCATGAGTTCGGAACAGTTTTAACACCAGGAAGCAACTCTTTGATGCCTTCCCTACCCCAGTGGGTGAGCGGCAAATTTACAATTTGAAATCCGAGGTTCGAGTCCCTTGGTAAACAAGTAGTATGTAAACATACTGTGTAACTTTCTGTTAAAAACAAACATTCACGGACGTCTTCCGCAAATAAAAAAGTTTGTACTCAAGTTTGGCAGTAGAGGTCAGTTTCATTTACCGTGGTTAGACTTAGAATGGCCTAGTGGTTAGGGCGCTTGACTCGCAACCTGCAGGTCACTGGTTCTAATCTCTGTATGAGCGTTATAAAGTGGTAGTCAATCCAACTATTCGTTGACAAAATAACAGCCCAAGAGTTGATAGTAGGTACTGCTGAGTCCCCTGCTGTAAGAGCGGTATGTCTTCTGATTTACAATACTAAATCAGGGTACGATTCCCCTGATGGACACAGCAGGTAGCCCGATGTGGCTTTGCTGTAAGAAACGCACACACACACACAGGTATTGTTGACTAGCTGCCTCCTCGCTAGTCTATAACTCCTAAATTAGGGAAGGCTAGGGCAGGTAGAACTCTTAATAGCTTTGCGCGAAATTCAAAGACAAACCAAACTCATTGTATCATATTACCAGTTTTATTTTGATTCATTTACTACGTCATATCATTTATTAATCTGACCAATCAGATCTTTCTCGAATATCTTGCGCAATATTTTAATTTTGTAACTATAGTTTGTTTGAAACGTAGCAAGAACTTATGCGTATATATAAGCAGTCTGCGTTAAGAGACAGACCCAGGTCAAACATGCGGGCAAAAAGTTTCCCAAATGTTTCAAAATTGTAAATTTGTAAACATATTAGGAGCACGAGTCTCTATGAAACAGGGTTGTTTTAACCTGTATATTATATCGAGTATACATACGTTTTAATGTTGATCTCTTGGGTTGTTAATGGCAGCTCTTTCAACCATTTCTAAGTTAGGGTAAAAAATCATCTTTCCAATGTTAAGACTTCGAACAGTCTAGCTAAGCCTCATCAGATGGTTGAAATATACTTTAAGTTAAAATTATTAACTAATGCTTGTTCTTACTATTGTTAAACGCAAAGCTGCACACACTATAAAAGTTGTCCCACTGAAAGGATCGAACCTTAAATTTTACCTATAAATGAAAAGATCTATTCTTGTGTGAACGACAAAACACCAGGTTAATCTAAGTACTCTCAACACGTTCTATTGATGCTCGATTTCAGCCAATTAGAAAAGAGTATTAGCTTTTAATCTGACAAATGTTAATGCTTAAAGAAACTATGACGTATGCTGCTCAGTTTTATCCATCATGAAATAGGAAAAGTCAACATATAACGGTTAGTTGTTTCTGTATATCAACAGAAAAATATCAGCGAATATTGGTCAATTTTACTCACTAATACGTAGAAAAACCTCAACGTATAATGAATGGCCAGTTTTACCTGTTAAGAAATAGAAGATAAAAAATCAAAGTACAGGGTATCCCAGAAGTCTGAATCCATAGAAAAAATTACATTAATAAAGCTAAACAAACACATTTTTAATATCTGTTCTACACATTTCAGAAGAAATAATACTTAAAGGTTCAGTATTATTGACAACTGATATTATATGTTAATTGCATTCAGTTTGAATAATAAATAAATTATGTGTTTTTTCCTTATTGGTCCAGATTTCCGATACACCCTGTATACTGGTCAGTTTTATCTCTCAAGAAACAGTATAAACATTAAGGTATATTGGTCACTTTATCTTTCAATTCACAGAAAACTCGTCAATGTATACTGGTCAGTTTTTTATATTATTGAAGAGAAATACTCTTAAGCTTTTAATGGTCACTTTCATATATCATTAAACAGAAAGATCCTCAACGTATGAATGGTCACTTTTGCATATCATTGAACAGAAATTTCTTTCGGGTATAGTGGTCAGTCTTATCTGTCAGTAAACAGAAAAACGTCAATGTATGCTGGTTAATATTACGTGTAAGTGAGCAGGAAAAAAATCTTTTTTATAGTGGTCAGTTTTATTTGCCAATAAACAAACAAACAAAAAGAAGAAGATATACAATGGTCTGCCAATAAATAGAACAGAGTAAACCTCGGCTCTTAACGTTTTAAAAAAGATATACAATGGTCTGCCAATAAATAGAACAGAGTAAACCTCGGCTCTTAACGTTTTAAAAAAGATGTACAATGGTCTGCCAATAAATAGAACATAGTAAACCTCGGCTCTTAACGTTTTAAAAAAGATGTACAATGGTCTGCCAATAAATAGAACAGAGTAGACCTCGGCTCTTAACGTTTTAAAAAAGATGTACAATGGTCTGCCAATAAATAGAACAGAGTAGACCTCGGCTCTTAACGTTTTAAAAAGATGTACAATGGTCTGCCAATAAATAGAACAGAGTAAACCTCGGCTCTTAACGTTTTAAAAAAGATGTACAATGGTCTGCCAATAAATAGAACAGAGTAGACCTCGGCTCTTAACGTATTAAAAAAGATGTACAATGGTCTGCCAATAAATAGAACATAGTAAACCTCGGCTCTTAACGTTTTAAAAAAGATGTACAATGGTCTGCCAATAAATAGAACAGAGTAGACCTCGGCTCTTAACGTTTTAAAAAAGATGTACAATGGTCTGCCAATAAATAGAACAGAGTAGACCTCGGCTCTTAACGTTTTAAAAAAGATGTACAATGGTCTGCCAATAAATAGAACAGAGTAGACCTCGGCTCTTAACGTATTAAAAAAGATGTACAATGGTCTGCCAATAAATAGAACAGAGTAGACCTCGGCTCTTAACGTTTTAAAAAAGATGTACAATGGTCTGCCAATAAATAGAACATAGTAAACCTCGGCTCTTAACGTTTTAAAAAAGATATACAATGGTCTGCCAATAAATAGAACATAGTAAACCTCGGCTCTTAACGTTTTAAAAAAGATATACAATGGTCTGCCAATAAATAGAACATAGTAAACCTCGGCTCTTAACGTATTAAAAAAGATGTACAATGGTCTGCCAATAACTAGAACAGAGTAAACCTCGGCGCTTAACGTTTTAAAAAAGATGTACAATGGTCTGCCAATAAATAGAACATAGTAAACCTCGGCTCTTAACGTTTTAAAAAAGATATACAATGGTCTGCCAATAAATAGAACAGAGTAAACCTCGGCTCTTAACGTATTAAAAACTGTAACCATAATCACTCAACGTGTGATTGTTCGATTGTAAAGTAACAAACAAGCAGTAACAAAGTAAGAATCTTCGAAACATGTTTGTATGGAAGTAATAAATCTCTAACATCCGGCTTCATCGATTTTTAATTTATTTTTTGCATATTATACCAGTTTAAAAGACAAGATTATTAAAATTATTCGTAGTTTTTCATCATTCTAGAAGACTGCAATAGCTTACCATAAGACTAACGGGTGAAGATACTTGTTTGACGTGGCAGATCTGAGATTCATACACTAATAATTGCTAGGGAAAAAAAAAAACAGCACGTTTTCATCACGACAGGAATTTTATTTTGTTATCAACGTTGTCAGTTTTCGAGACTGAATTCCTGATCGCAGGTTCCGCTCATCACACTCATTGATATAGTTTCTTATATATCATTAGTACATCAGCTTATATCACGAATAATCTCACAGCTTGTCACTGTCTCTGAACTTATGTTTCACGTAAAACGAAGTAAAATAACATACGATAAGATTCGGTTACGAAATTTGTTGTTCAAGTGCGGTTTTTCAAGTCGCTAACATTTGTTGAATAGAGTACTGACTGAAAGGTAGTTTGTACCGACACAAAGAACTTCGACTAAGGTGCCAACACTTTCATAAACCCCTATCACAGTACTTGAAACTTCCACGTGGGTGGCTTCTCAAAGCCATAATCTATACATTCGGTTGCTGAAATATTTCCATTCAGAGGGGGAGTTCGCGGAGTTAAAGGCTGTGCAGAAGGTAAACCTACAGAGTTCATATGTGACGTCATCACGGGTATGTTCATCTGGCTCAAGGAGCTCACCGTTGAGACGCTCAGCTGCGGATGCGGTACAGGTGGTGGTAGATAATCCATGCTCATATTTCCATAGTAGGATGAAGACGAGTAACACTGAGAATAGCCGTTGCTTACGTTGTTGGTCATTTGGTAGCCGTTGCTTACGTTGTTGGTCATTTGGTAGGACGATCTTTGCATGCAGCTGCTACTGTACATCAGATCCGACATCGGGGTCATGGCTGGACTCCAGATTGACCCCGTGCCGTTTGATGTCACAGGAGACGGAGAGGGAGCTGGAGTTAAGGGAGCTGGTTTGTACAACACAGAGTTCCGGGAGCTCGTGTCTGAAGAAGTGGTGACTGGTTGAGAATGTTTGGTTCTCTTGGAGCGCGAGATCTTCGTGGACAACCCATCGTTCTGGTGTTGTTGCTGCTGACGACATTTGGCACGACGGTTTTTAAACCACACCTAGCACACAAAAAAACAGAGTTCTGATTGGTTGTAAAAACACGTGGTTTTTCTGATTGGTTTTAAAAACACGTGATTTTTCTTCAATAAATTTTATTCACTTCAATGTGGTTCTTAGATAGGATTGAGCTGAAAACAAGTTTACTTGAAACAGTCAAGTCTATCATTACAGAACAGAAGGTGTAATTAGTCGAAAGGGTGAACACTAAAGACAAATGCTTCCAGATATTCTTGTTAATTCATGTACACAAATACATAGGTACATCTATTCCAAATATTGTCTAAGAGAGAACAATGTTTAATTTTCAACCGCGGCTTAGTGGCTCATAGAATAGTTCACTTTTTACCCTCGAAGTGAAAACCTTCAGCTCACAGCTCCGACTTGAGAATCTAATTACAGTTTCGGACCCAGGAGGTCAAACCCATTCAACTAATGTGTTTGAGCATGCCCAAAGCCTCATAGATTAATTTAGTCTAGTCCTGCCTAAAAAAAAAATCAATTTAAAAGTAGGCTGGAAAAGATCCTGGTGAAAAATAAAATCGAATAAAGTATACGAGCGCCCCACACTTGATAAAGCTGGTGCACAAAAAATATAGCTAATAAAAAGGAGGGGGTAAAAGGTCTCGTAGATTAATTTCCTCTAATTCTGCTTGAAAGAATTTCAAGTTCCATGGCTATTGAGGATTCCTTTTTGTCTTACTTTGTAAGGCTGAACATAAGTTTCCACTTCTTACCTATGATGTATTCTCGTAAGTAAGCCAAAAGTTAAATATCTTACGTTTTCTCTGAACGTCTTGAAGTTTCCATAAAACTATAGGGGATCTGTTATCTGGACTTCGTATTTACACCAGAATATAAAATTGTTTTAACTCCACCAACATTCAAAATTCTTGTCTGGACTCTCAAAGACTAATACGTATTTAAACACATGACTTCCAAGAAGATTATCATTTAACCCATTTACCTCGATTCTGGACTCCAGAATATTAGCAGTTGAAACTCTTACCTGGACTCTGGACTCTGGTAGATTAATCTTCATTGCAACCTCTTCTCTCATGAAAATGTCGGGATAACGGGTTTTAGTGAATAACGCTTCCAAGATGTCCAACTGAGCTCTTGTAAATGTTGTCCTTTCCCTCCGCTGCTTCCGAGAATTGGCTGCAGAGGCCGCTGGAGAGGATGAGAGTGGAGCTAGTATACAAAAGGCACAAGAGTATGATTTGGATTACGAACACGTGGTTTTTTACTCAGGCTAGTTTAATGTCTTAAGGAAGAACGTATAATGTAAGTTTATGTTACGCTGAAGTGAAAACAGTAATATGAAAATCTCCATTGGTTTGAAGTGGCTCCTAAAGATATTACGTACTTCAATATGCAATATTAGATGAAGACACGTTCAGCCAAAGTGTGTTTATTTTAGAATGTTTCTTAATAGAATATTATGTATCATTCAATAACCACTAGGTAGCGCATGAGTGAATGAAAAGTACAGTTTGGAAGCTACAAGTACGATGGACGAAAAGTTTAGTACTTCGTAAGGCCAATAGAGAGCGCAGAGGAAAGGGTCATTTAAAAGCTACAAGTATAAATGTAAGAAAAGACGGACGGATATTATTTAATATATGTACTAAAAGCCAGAACGTTATTAAAAATTTGTTCCTCTATAACCACGTGAACTGTAATTAAGACAACTCTAACGATATACCTCAAGGCTCGACATTATCCTTCTAGGTTTAAAAGTATTGGACACATAATGAAGCATGTTGCACGTTATAACACGTGCGCGAAGCATATTTTCATCAATTACCAAATATATCTAGCAATATAGGTAAATAAACATTTAAGCAATAAAACAAACAAAATTAATAAGTAAACTGTTCTAACTTGTAATTAATATCAACTGAGACTTCTTTACAACGTAATATATTCAGTATAATCCAAAATGACCTCCTAAACTGTACCATTTGGTTCACAAAGTCTGGCTCCATTGGAAGTTGAGCTGTATAGGTTTTAAAATAAACTCAAACTTAGAAAACACATAACTGCTTTATAAAGTGAAATATATAGTTATTTTATGTGAATAATAATTAGTTCCTTTACGCAGTTGAAGTATCCTTGCACAATAGCCTCCTACCGGGAAAACACATGAATATATTGCGGAGTAATATTGTATTTTGTGTTAATAAAAAAAATGAGATTATTTATTATCAGATACACAAAATGATAATTAATGTTGTATTATATTTATTTTAGAAAAGTTAATATATTTATTTGTAATGAGACCGCATATTTACATGTAATGACAAGTTAATTCGATCATTGTATAGCACGTGTTGGTATTAAATACATTAGTTCTATGTAATTACTAGTTATTTATCTTAATATCTGAAACTTCTACTAGGATTAAATAAATTTGTACAGTTTGTAATAAAACATACCCAGTCTATAAGCCTTTCACATTAAAATATAAAGGTAATTACACACTGCGGAGATGCCAACTCTTTCGAATGACTGAGCGTAATGATTGCAGACAGTTTCATAGTTTTAGTCCTTTTAGATTTGTCAGAAACATAACAATCTGGTGAACGAGGCCTTTTTTTTTTCCAACTTGTGAACGATCGCATTGGTGTTTTTATGCCACTTAGAAAATGAGAAATACCCATCTACGCGAGCGCTGATTGGCTGACAAGCACTGATGACGTAACTATGGATTTCCCCAGGTACCCAGTATGGAGAAGCACCGCACTCAAACTATTGGTAGACGTCGGAGATACAAATATTTTTTATTATTTCAAGCACAAACATGATTATCGCAAGCAGCCATTTGGACTATGTCTTTTATTTATTATGAAAATTTATTTGTATCTCACTAGAAATTTTCTTTTCACCCCCTTTCAAGCCCTGGAGGAACAATTTATCACTTTATTGTATAGGCCTATATAATATATAATAATTTGGGAGTTGCAACAAGTCGTAATATTTGTCTGTTTGAGCGTATAGTCATAATATATACACGAAAATCATAATGATTACAATCGTAATGGTTGGCATCTCTGTTACTGTTGATATTTATGTATAATGTTTGTTTGTTTGTTTTTGAATTATGCGCAAAACTACTCGAGGGCTATCTGCGCTAGCAGTTCTTAATTTAGGAGCATAAGACTAGAGGGAAGGCAGCTAGTCATCACCACCCACCGCCAACTCTTGGGCTACTCTTTTACCAACAAATAGCGGAATTCACCTGAAAGTGCGAGCATGTTTGGTGTTTCGGATTACGAGTAGAGTACCTTAAGCCCCTGGTCACCCTGGTCATGCCGGGCCTACAAATTTGGAAGGGGTAGACTATAAGAGTGGAACAGTAAATAAACGACACCATCTACAGTCAACTCTTAGGCTCTAATCTTATCTGACTGAATAGTGAGATATGACTGTCACTCTTATAACTTAAAATCCCACCATTTAGTATGGAGTACGAAATTCTTCATAGTCAATGGGAACCCAAATCACAGAATGCTAGCTCTGTAATCTAGTCCACTAAATTGCTGGACTATAATCAGCTCATGTATTCAAGAAAACAATTTTGTATCGTATGCTCCCTGGACAGTGGCACAGCGGTATGTCTGCGTATTTACAACGGTTGAAACTGTGTTTTGATATCCATGGTAAGCAGAGCACAGATAGACCATCGTGTAGCCTTGTTCTTAACTTTAAATCTATACAGCTTTACGAACTGTATAATATATATTTTTTAAACTAAACTATAATTAGTTTCCTTTTTAAAAGGCCTGGCATGGCCGGGTGGTTAGGACACTCGACGCGTATTCACGCTGACAGCAAAATTGTTTTAGAAGAAGAGAAGATGAGACCTTTTCCCCTGGTCCACCCCAACAAGAGATCGACAGCAGTATGAAACTACTGCTTAATAACTCTCATATTCCACAACCAACAATAAACATGGAAGCCATCGACATAGAGACTGTTAGCAAAAGTAGAAAGAAGCTGTTCAGTGATAGCATAGATCTTAATTCTGAAAAGTGTGACACTCAAGACACAGCTTAGGGGTTCAGAGTTCTTGTGGGAAGGAACGGGGCAGGGTCAAACTCACACCGACTAGGAAACTCCTGTCTAGTAGAAGTTACAAATAAAAATGAGCAAATTTTAATGTAACACCTCCATCTAGTGCCGAAAGCCTTCTCAATATCATAGAAAATGGATACAAGATGTTCCCTCTTGAGAACCAAAGGAACAGCAGCTTAAATAAAGCTGGACCAAACTGACTGGCTGTCCTTCTCTTGGGTACTTCATGGTAAAAGCTGGACCAAGCACGACATGATAGGAATTGACAAAGAGCTTAATTTTATTCAAATTAGAACAATAACCTCGACAGCTCTATTGTATCAAAGTGTCTGTTTTTACTTAGAAGCAGTAGAACTAGGTGAAGATTTTTTATCTTGCGACTCTGACATTTAGTAGAAAGAGGTCTGTCGACCACCATTGAATCTGTTAAGGGCCGATTGGAGAATTTCTGTTAGACGAAGGAGACTCCAGTGATTGAGTAACTGAATAATGGTCCATATTTCGGGGCCAAAGGACAGAAGCCAGAACAAGTACTGGATGCGATAGCGAGAACAGAGAGAGCAGTAGACGTAGACATGTCAACTCTTAAATCCATGGAGGATAAAAGACTTTTTATCTGTTGTGAGATACAGTATGTGGGAGACACGGAAAAATATGTTTGCACTCCCACCGCAGTAATGGAATGGAGTGTAGGAACATATATCTCAGGTGGATGAGGCGACAACAAATTCCAAGCCATAAGATAAAAGATATTATTAACATTACATGAACATTGAATCACTTTCTCTTCCACCAAGTTATAGCAAGAACGAAAGAATCAGAGATGGGAACCACCACAGTTAACACAGTGAGAGTCCAACTGACACTTGTAGACGTCATGACCATTGCCATCATGACGAGCACGTGTCAAGTATCCACGACAAGATGTCTTAGAGTGTCCAAACAACTTACACTGAAAATATCTCAGAGGGTTAAGAATATAGGGTCATACCTTACAGTTGAGACAACCCACCTTGATAACGGCAAGTGAAAACGGTAATATAAATGTGAAACAAAAATCTGGGTAGGTCGTATAATTTCGTCTTTACGAGTAGAGATACATCAGAGATCTAAAACTCCTTGGCTGGAGAAACCAGCGAGAATCTTAACAGTTACTTCACGGGAATAATTCCAAGTAGCATAAATAAGTTTGACCAAGATGTCATCGGAACATAAGTTCTCAGCTGACTTTGGAAAGCCAACAAACCCTTTTAATTCCTACTAGATAAAAGGGAAGACATTTACTACAAATATTTGTCATATAAGGAATGAAGAAAGTAGTACAGGTTTGTTTGTTTGTTTGTTTTGAATTTCGCGCAAAACTACACGAGGGCTATCTGCGCTAGCCGTTCCTAATTTAGTAGTGTAAGACTAGAGGGAAGGCAGCTAGTCATCACCATCCACCGCCAACTTTTGGGATACTCTTTTACCAACGAATAGTGGGAGTTACCGTCACACTATAACGCCTCTACGGCTGAAAGTGCGAGTATGTTTGGTATGACGGGGATTCGAACCCGCGACCCTCGGATTACGAGTCAATTGCCTTAATCACCTGGTCATGCCGAGCCTAGAAGTACAGGAATAGTCAGAGGTGGTGAAAATATAATATAGTCTTTAATATTGATTGTTTACCACAGAAATAGTCAGAGGAGGTGATAGTATAATATACTCTTTTATACTGGTTGTTTACCACAAGAATAGTCAGAGATGGTGATAGTATGATATAGTCTTTTATACTGGTTGTTCACCACAAGAATAGTCAGAGATGGTGATAGTATGATATAGTCTTTTATACTGGTTGTTCACCACAAGAATAGTCAGAGGAGGTGATAGTATAATATACTCTTTTATACTGGTTGTTCACCACAAGAATAGTCAGAGATGGTGATAATATGATATCGTCTTTTATACTGGTTGTTTACCACAATAATAGTCAGAGATGGTGATAGTATAATATAGTATTCCGTGCTGGTTGTTTATCAGTTAACGTTTTTTTGGGATTATTTTGGTTTCAGGAGAGTAATTATTCATAACAATGAAGAATGTTCAGTTCCCACTAACCCTCGAAGAAGATTCTCAAGCAGTGTTATGAACAAATTATTATTGGATACACAATGTATATATACAGTTCATAATGTTGGATACACAATGTGTATATACAGTTCATAATGTTGGATAGACAATGTGTATATACAGTTCATAATGTTGGATACACAATCTGTATATACAGTTCATAATGTTGGATACACAATCTGTATATACAGTTCATAATGTTGGATAGACAATGTGTATATACAGTTCATTATGTTGGATACACAATGTATATATACAGTTCATAATGTTGGATACACAATGTGTATATACAGTTCATGATGTTGGATACACAATGTATATATACAGTTCATAATGTTGGATAGACAATGTGTATATACAGTTCATAATGTTGGATACACAATATGTATATACAGTTCATATTGTTGGATAGACAATGTGTATATACAGTTCATAATGTTGGATAGACAATGTGTATATACAGTTCATAATGTTGGATAGACAATGTGTATATACAGTTCATGATGTTGGATACACAATGTATATATACAGTTCATAATGTTGGATAGACAATGTGTATATACAGTTCATAATGTTGGATACACAATCTGTATATACAGTTCATAATGTTGGATACACAATATGTATATACAGTTCATAATGTTGGATAGACAATGTGTATATACAGTTCATAATGTTGGATACACAATCTGTATATACAGTTCATAGTGTTGGATAGACAATGTGTATATACAGTTCATAATGTTGGATAGACAATGTGTATATACAGTTCATAATGTTGGATAGACAATGTGTATATACAGTTCATAATGTTGGATACACAATCTGTATATACAGTTCATAATGTTGGATACACAATATGTATATACAGTTCATAATGTTGGATAGACAATGTGTATATACAGTTCATAATGTTGGATACACAATATGTATATACAGTTCATAATGTTGGATAGACAATGTGTATATACAGTTCATAATGTTGGATAGACAATGTGTATATACAGTTCATAATGTTGGATAGACAATGTGTATACACAGTTCATAATGTTGGATACACAATGTGTATAAACAGTTCATAATGTTGGATACACAATGTGTATACACAGTTCATAATGTTGGATACACAATGTATATATACAGTTCATAATGTTGGATAGACAATGTGTATATACAGTTCATAATGTTGGATACACAATGTATATATACAGTTCATAATGTTGGATAGACAATGTGTATATACAGTTCATAATGTTGGATAGACAATGTGTATATACAGTTCATAATGTTGGATAGACAATGTATATACACAGTTCATAATGTTGGATACACAATGTATATATACAGTTCATAATGTTGGATAGACAATGTGTATATACAGTTCATAATGTTGGATAGACAATGTGTATACACAGTTCATAATGTTGGATACACAATGTATATATACAGTTCATAATGTTGGATAGACAATGTGTATATACAGTTCATAATGTTGGATAGACAATGTGTATACACAGTTCATAATGTTGGATACACAATGTGTATATACAGTTCATAATGTTGGATAGACAATGTGTATACACAGTTCATAATGTTGGATACACAATGTATATATACAGTTCATAATGTTGGATACACAATGTATATATACAGTTCATAATGTTGGATAGACAATGTGTATATACAGTTCATAATGTTGGATAGACAATGTGTATACACAGTTCATAATGTTGGATAGACAATATGTATATACAGTTCATAATGTTGGATAGACAATGTGTATACACAGTTCATAATGTTGGATACACAATGTGTATAGACAGTTCATAATGTTGGATAGACAATGTGTATACACAGTTCATAATGTTGGATACACAATGTATATATACAGTTCATAATGTTGGATAGACAATGTGTATATACAGTTCATAATGTTGGATAGACAATGTGTATACACAGTTCATAATGTTAGATACACAATGTGTATATACAGTTTATAATGTTGGATAGACAATGTGTATACACAGTTCATAATGTTGGATACACAATGTATATATACAGTTCATAATGTTGGATAGACAATGTGTATATACAGTTCATAATGTTGGATACACAATGTATATATACAGTTCATAATGTTGGATAGACAATGTGTATATACAGTTCATAATGTTGGATAGACAATGTGTATATACAGTTCATAATGTTGGATAGACAATGTATATACACAGTTCATAATGTTGGATACACAATGTATATATACAGTTCATAATGTTGGATAGACAATGTGTATATACAGTTCATAATGTTGGATACACAATGTATATATACAGTTCATAATGTTGGATGAGACAATGTGTATATACAGTTCATAATGTTGGATAGACAATGTGTATACACAGTTCATAATGTTGGATACACAATGTATATATACAGTTCATAATGTTGGATAGACAATGTGTATATACAGTTCATAATGTTGGATAGACAATGTGTATATACAGTTCATAATGTTGGATAGACAATGTGTATACACAGTTCATAATGTTGGATACACAATGTGTATATACAGTTCATAATGTTGGATAGACAATGTGTATATACAGTTTATAATGTTGGATAGACAATGTGTATATACAGTTCATAATGTTGGATAGACAATGTGTATATACAGTTCATAATGTTGGATAGACAATGTGTATATACAGTTCATAATGTTGGATAGACAATGTGTATACACAGTTCATAATGTTAGATACACAATGTGTATATACAGTTTATAATGTTGGATACACAATGTGTATATACAGTTCATAATGTTGGATAGACAATGTGTATATACAGTTCATAATGTTGGATAGACAATGTGTATATACAGTTTATAATGTTACGTGTTTCTCCGCTAGGAAGCTACCATGCAAGAGACAGCCTCGACTGTTTTAAATCCGGAACACTAAATAAAATTAGTATGATATATTTAGAAGATATTGATATCAGGTAATGTTATGAACAAGTTACCACACACACACACACAGATACAATATATATATATATATATATATTACTATATTTGTATGTATCCCCAGTGGGTGGCTATTTAGCAACCTATATAGCTTATTGACCAAAAATTAAGAACTCTAAACAGTAAACAAGTTATAATTTAGGGGGCCGTTTGGTAATTTATGACATGTAACTCATAAGGAAAAATCTCAAGTAATGTTATGGCTAAGTTACCGAGCACACCAAATATATTTTTAATCTATGATATATCTATTTGTTCCCCGTTAAGAAGCTATTATGCAAGGCAGCCTTCACTGTCATAAAAGAACTCATTATTATTCACATAAAATATATATTATTACTTTATAACAGTGTACTGTGTTTCATTGGTGAAAGTAACCTATACAGCTCAACGTTCAATGGAGCCAGACTTTGTTAACCAGTTGGTGAAGGAAAATATGTAAATTGTTTTTGTGTTTAAGTTGTAACAAGTGTTAGTAAAGAACACCATTTCTTTCTACAAGTTTTATTTGTTTCGTGATCCCAAGACAACATGTTTTTACTGGGTTTAGTGCTAACCCTAACTGTTGTAGATACAAAGTTTGTGTCCCTCTGTATCATAAGCACGTTTTTCTCGAGTACGGTTCCTCTGGTTATGCAGTAGTAAGTTATTGATACGGTTCCAACCAACACACTTTCTTTTAGAACCGAGTTCCTATTCAGTTCCGGGTTTTAGTCATGCCTCATTTAGACCACGACATAGGGATAGAGTAAAGGTTTGTTTAGGAACTACAAGCATACTCGAAAACGGAGTACCTATTAAGACCAATAGATGGCGGTAAAGTAAAAGTCAATTACTTCGTAGTTTTAATAGAGTATATAAATAGACGAAGAATCTAGAATCAATTAATCACCTTCTATAGAAAACTAAAGAAGCAAAGAAAAAATAAAACTATCACTTGGAAACACAACCATTAACATGAGCAAAAACATCACATTCCTTGGCGTCACTTTCGACACAAAACTAACATGGAAAAAACACATAAACAATATACACTCATCAATCAGAAAAAGGATTTCATATCTAAAGACTATAACTGGTAAACAATCGAAATGCGCACCGAACACCATTATACAAATATACAAGGCTTACATCCGTCCACTAATAGAGTACGGATGTCAAGTAACATACAATATGTCAAACAACACACTCCAAAAAATCCAAGTGCAACAAAACAAAATATTAAAATCTGCATTCAGCCTACCATCTTTTACACCAACAAATTATCTACACCAAATTAGTAATTTACCAACTATAAGAGACAGAATAACAGAACTTTCTCTCAAATATTATCTAAAAGCAGAAAATAGAAACAAACTAACGGCATCACTACACAAATTATCAAGTGCACCAACAAAATACATATCACCTTACAACATATTTCAAGAATCACAATCCACTCAACAAAGAATCTAAATAAATAAAATCCATGTTATTAACATGAATTCCTTTTTTTTCAGGTACAGGGCACACGACAGGCAAAACTTTCGGCGCCTGTCGTGTGAAAGTGGGTTTTCTCAGGGCACTCCCGTTTCCCCCCCACATCAAAATCTTTAGGCATTGGATTTCTAGATCCCAGCCCAGGCAACTCTTTTGCCAGACCCTGAATCGTGCCGTTTGATTTGATCTGGATTTGAATGAATTATATTCATGTTCACATCTGCCCAACTTCTTCCTTTCGGGACAGGTCCCGGCCTTTCTTTCCACTGCCGCCTTTGCCTCCACCCAAAACAACATTTAGAGAGACATCCTCCACCCAAAAAGTCAAGAATAATAACGATAATTAATTTATTAAAATAATAATAAAAAAAACCACCACTTAATCTTAATAACAATCCACGAAAGGGGACGAAGAGGAACTAAAAAGTTCCTGAACACCCCAGTTGGAGAGAGAACTCTTCTGATTTCTCTCTCTCTAAACTGAACCCCTGCCACGTTAGTTTAGTTTAGTTTAGAATCAATTAATTAAAGATCAAAATATGGAGGAAGAGCACGAGGTCCGTGAAGTATCACTTCAACACTAGTACCCAGAACTACGATAAAATGATAAAGATTATTTTTTAATAACAGAGCAATGTGCAATTAAATGCAGTAAGTACGTATTACCGGTTAAACAGGTTTCAGTTTTGTTATCATCAGTAATCCAAAGATATAAGTCCTTCTAAACTTCACTTAAAGAAGCATTACCGCACATTCAACACAATGCTGTATTGTTTCTTTGTTGTAGATTAAAAATTTTTTGTAACTCGAAAGATAAAGTTTATACAATCCGATTACAACTTATTTAAGCTATGTGACAGTACAGTTACAGAAATACATAATTTGTCGAGATGCTTCAAAATAAAAAAATTAGTAAGTTCCACATAGAAAACAAAAAATAAACAAAAACACGCATCACAGGTATTGACCTAATTTTCATTGTTTTAACTTTAAATCATTATAATAAGATAACAAAAAATTCCGAGCAAAAAAATTATAAGGTTTGAATTTCACGCAAAGCTACACGAGGGCTATCTGCGCTAGCTGTCTCTAATTTAGCAGTGTAAAACTAGAGGGAAGGCAGCTAGTCATCACCACCCACTGCCAACTCTTGGGCTACTCTTTTACCAACGAATAATGGGATTGACCGTCACATTATAACGCCTCCACGGCTGAAAGGGCGAGCATGTGTGGTGCGACAGGGATTCGAACCCGCGACCCTCAGATTACTGGCCTTAACCACCTGGTCATGACGAGTTCAAATTTACAACGATTGTGAATGTCTGTAAAAAGTAAAAGTCTAATCTTGGACAAAATCATTGTCGAAAATTTACTCACAGATAAAGTACGAACCCATTCCATCTATTTCATAATGGCGGCAGTCGGGAAGTTTAGTCCACGAACTACAGCGGGTATTGTTGGAAATTCTGTCTAAAGAAAGAGAAATATGAAATAAAACAATTACTCACAACTGGAAAATGTTTAATCTTGCTTAACATGTTAAAATTATTCCGTTTCGCAATAAATTCTGTTGTTTTTTTTCATAAGTAATCCACAGTCACTGAGACTATTTCTGTTGAATGCTTTAATCGTTTAAACCGTTTTCAGAATTAAACATCTTTTATGCTGTTTGTATCACATGGCTTGATAGTTACAACCGGTTTCAGAATAAACTGTCTTTTATACTGTACGTATCACATGATTTGATAATTTCAACTGTTTTGTTTTCAGAATTAAACATCTTTTATGCTGTTTGTATCACATGGCTTGATAGTTACAACCGGTTTCAGAATGAACCATCTTTTATGCTGTTTGTATCATATGGTTTGATAATTTCAACTGTTTTGTTTTCAGAATTAAACATCTTTTATGCTGTTTGTATCACATGGCTTGATAGTTACAACCGGTTTCAGAATGAACCATCTTTTATGCTGTTTGTATCACATGGTTTGATTGTTACAAGCGGTTTCAGAATGAACCACTTTTCATATTAATTGTATCACATGGTCTGATAATTACAACCGGTTTCAGAATGAACCATCTTTTATACTGTATGTATCACATGGTTTGATAATTTCAACTGTTTTGTTTTCAGAATTAAACATCTTTTATGCTGTTTGTATCACATGGCTTGATAGTTACAACCGGTTTCAGAATGAACCATCTTTTATACTGTTTGTATCACATGGTTTTATTGTTACAATCGGTTTCAGAAGGAACCATCTTTTATACTGTTTGTATCACATGGTTTGATATTACAACCGGTTTCAGAATGAACCACTTTTCATACAGATTGTATCACATGGTTTGATTGTTACAACCGGTTTCAGAATGAACTACTTTTCATACTGATTGTATCACATGGTTTGCTTGTTACAATGACATTTCTTTGGGCCGCTGTTTAATATAGAATAATAAATTCGACGAAATACCATTACATTATTAACATGTATAAATTATTCTAGGTTGTTGTATACTGAAGTAAAATGGACATAAAACTGAACAAAAATTACAAATTCATTGTTTCATAAAAATGAATCGCTGAAGATGGATTAAGTATAATCCGAAACACTGGATATAAAATGTTCATTTTCACTATAGTCTTTATCTTGTTGAATGTGACAACCGTCCTCACTTTGAAATAGTTATATTTATTGCCACTAGAGGATAGCACTAATAAATCCCTAAAACACTGGCCCGAACAGACAACAGATTGATTAAAGCACTTTTTCCATTGTCATCGGCAAATATCAAATAAAATTTGCCAATATACTGGTATTAGTCCTTAAATTACTGAATAGCTTCGGACCCAGTAACGTTATAATTTTTCCTATTACAATCGCCAGGGTAACGAACTGACAAAACAAATACACAGAATCAAAACATATTTTCTACATAAAATAAATAGAGACTGAAAGACTTGTTCAGTTCGCATACAATATTAGTGGTGATTATATCGACATTTCTTCAAAACTCATCCACTACCTAAGTCGTAGCTGCATAGTTTAGAAAAATATATGTAAAAAGTAGTTTTAGGTTTAGCTAATTAGTTTCTGTTGTCGAGACTTAAATGGAAGAAGTGTGATAGGCATATATACACATCAATTACCCCAGACAACCAGGTTTTTCTTGTGTTTTCTTTTTCTTCTGTTTGACTATTTCCCATCCTCGATTTTTTTGTCTAAGCAAACACGCATCATCATGTTCTCGACATCGATTACGTAGTATGCAGTATGTTGTGTGGGTGATAGTATGCAGTATGTTGTGTGGGTGAAAGGCTTTTTTTCCAGTACCTTGGCTTGAGGGCTAAGGAAGGATTAGAAGCGGGGCTATAATCCCCTTACGATTGAGTACATGCACGAGTTGTGCAAGTTGTGCCTGCAGTGATAGAGGCTTTCACATGAACACCAGAATTTTATCTAGAACAGGACGAACGATGCACAATGCTAGATTTATATTGTAGACACTTTTATTTTTTTAAACAAAGCAATTACTCAAAAATATTTGACTGACTAGTTTTCTCCTAATTAAAATGCACGTATTTTTTTATTTTTTTGTACAACGCTATTATTTTCATCGTTTCTATTAATTTGCTTTAAGTCTGTTAAGTCTTAATTTCTATTTATATTTGTCAGGTTTACATGTATGTAGAGGTCGCAATCTTTACAGTAGGTGCCTGTGATTTGTTGGCGACAAATGTCGACAATAAACGAATAGCATACAATCAACTTGCTTTAAAATAATACATTCAAAACAAATCAAACGTATGCACAAAAATCTGTTTCACTATTAGTTATCAAAGTTGTATATAATTCTTTTCTTTCTAAAGTCCACTCAGGATAGTTTAATTACTTTGGAACACCTTTTGACAAGACAGATTATTCTCTTTAATCACTGTTATTACAATACCAGCTGTGAAACTCACTATAAATATTTCCCGTTACGACTAAACCAACAATCATGCAATCTAACTTCACTTTTACTAACCTAATGGGCCCGGCATGACCAGGTGGTTATGACACTCGTCTCGTACTCTAAGGGTCGCAGGTTCGAACCCCCATCACACCAAACATGCTCGCCTTTTCTTACGTGGGGTGTTTGTTATAATGTGACGGTCAATCCTACTATTCGCTGGTAAAAAAGTAGCCCAAGAGTTGGCGGTGGGTGGTGATGACTAGCTGCCTTTTCTCTTGTCTTACACTACTAAATTAGGAACGGCTAGCGTTGATAGCTCTCGTGTAGCTTAGCACGAAATTCAAAAAACAAACAAACTAGTTTAATGTTTTCCGACTTGTGCTCACTTGAGATCTACAGTATTCTGTAAACCGCGAAACGCTATAATGTAACAATACCAACTTAAGACAACGATAAAAATACAGATGGTTCAAGTAATGTGACTTACACTACAACAACTGAACTACACATACAACATACGACTCTTACCGAGTTATATAACGGAATTTCTTATAATTATTGTTATGAAATTAAATAATCATTAAATTACAAAATTAACAATATGATGACTCTTACATTAAAGAATCTTGTATGTCCAACAATACTGTCCTTTTATTTGTCTCTGCTTCGTTTCTGGTTCATTTTGTTAGCGAGCGGAAGTGACCAACGCTTACATTAACAGTGACCTCTGCATTCAGTTTAGGTATATTTTTGTTTTCTCTTTGGTTTATTATAATAAACGTAGTCGTGTAAAAGAAATATTGCGTTTATTTGAGATCGAAACGTTAATAATTACCATAAAAAATACACGATACAAAATATCTGTAGAACCACTGATATTGTTATACGTATTACAATAATATACAAATCATGTCTTAAATGTTTATTTTATTGTTATGTGCATCACTGGCTATTTACTTTCTTAATGTTCGAAACTCAAAAGAATCAGTTTTATTCTGTAATAAAAGTTGTTAGTGATACACTAGAGATAAACAAACTACAACAAATAAATATTAGTGGTACACTTTAAATAAAGATAATCACAATAATTGTTAATGGGATATTAACAGTAATTTTAATTAACTTTTCAGCCTCAAGCCTTCACTAACATATCAAAATTAATATCAGTATTCATACGATAAAGTTACAATTACCATTAAATCCCTTGAAATTATAGTGTATAGTAATAACGCCAGGCCCATCATTACTGGAAATCTGACTTTAAACATTTAAACTGAAGTTTAACGTTGAAACTAATTACTCCACTTATCAGAATAGTTACAGAAACTCTTGCTGTTGTTTTACAGAACTGAATAAAAAATAATAATAGTAAAGCACATGTCTGGAAAATGTCGACAGTGCTATGACATTTTCCAAATATGTGCAAATTACATTGAACTTTCACCTTACTTTTCAAGGTTTAACCTCACTGACAAAATATACTGGTTTTAATATATAGAAACAAGTGACAAAGTCTACACATAGGTTAAATGTAACAGCTTCTATGTATACAAATGTACCTATAAAGTACCTCTATATTTCAGCCACTTCTCTCAACTACTTATAAACCATATTTCCATAGATCGCACACTAGCGTACTTCTATTATACACTTATTTAGACAGACCCAGAATTTACAGACATAATTTTTTTCAAAGCGAATGTTGACCTGTATCTAATACTCACCCTTTGACAAAACCCGCGTTTTACTTAAAGGTTTCAAAGATAAACGATCAGGTAACTGCTTCATATCTTGAGAAATGTTAACTAAAGTCAAATATTTTTGTACAAGTTGTTTTAATAATATATGATCTCAGGTCTAGAATTATAGACAAATTACATTCACTTTTGAAATATTTTTTTCTAAACTATTTATGCACTAATTACTCGTGGATCCACCACTTTGGGGACCTTAATAGCATGAACATTAAACAAAAGTGCTTTCATTGTTCACAAGTTTCTATGTTCAATTCTTTACAGGCTCAAACACGATGTTACAGTATGAAACAAGTTGGCCATTTAAGGATTAATTCGGAAAGGGCTAACGAACTTTGTTGATAAAGGTAAGAAAGCTTATCTAACTCAAAAACAAAACTAAACTTGTGGCACCAGGCTTAACGTATATACTCGTCCAACCTTTTGTAACATGGAATTAAACCACAGGGCAAGCCCATCAAATCGGAAAGAAGATGAAGGATTTTGTGTGTTACCAACGTTAGGGTATTTCAGTTGCGATCAGCAGATTTAACCACATTTATTCACTAAGCTATACCTTCCCTTAAATCACGCAAGTGAAAGAATTACTCACGGAACCGCACGGAAACAAGTTAAAGTTGCCGTGGAGACGCATATCGACCAATAGGTGACTGAAGCCAGTCAGCTGCATAATTAATTACTAGCGCCTTCTGTACTGGTTGGAGGCTGAACTTAAATATTCCATTTTTGCACCGAATATTTATTTTTATCGTGTGCATTGTATTAAGTGTATTAAAACGTTTCTCACCACAGTAAAACGAAAATAGGACAAATAAGGACCTAAACAACGACGAAGTAGAACATTTATTATACAATAAAACAATAGTTACAATAGATATATTAATTGTACAATACTATATAAGCGTAAGAGTATAAAAGAACTGTATATATCTAGGTCTAATACATTACCAGTTTAACTTCGTCCGTTTTTTATGTATATTATCTACATTATATGCATTTTAAATTTGTTGCAGAGTTTTGAAAGTTTCAATATTCCTCCATAATTATTAGGTGTCTAAGTGTACTACTTCTTCAATATTTCAATCTAGTTGTTCGGTTACCTACGAGCTCACATCCTTAACAAATGTATCCTTCACAGATTCAGATACGTTCAGATTGAGGGGGGATGGATGTAAAGAACACCTAGCTATACCCGGTGGCATATTTAGGTAGAGGGCTGAGACCCAAGGCCCACGGTCTTAACGGAGGATTATTGATAATTATAATTTATGTAAAATTACATACGATGTAAGGCCTACAAAAATTATTAACCCCTGGGCCCACACAACCTTAAATCACTTATTATGATTTAAATACCAAGGATACCATAATCCTTTGTTATTAACATTGCTGTAAAAACAAACCACATGATTCTCTCAAGATTAATATCAAACCACTGCTCGTGTTTTAATACAATTCATCTCTATATTGAACTGAACTGAGCATTGACCTTTTCACGTGATGTCACCGGAAGTTATAAAGGGACCATCTTGTTAGTCCCTTGTCTCAATTTTAGCGTAGTGATTCAAGATGTAACCTCTAAAATGCTAATATGTGTTGCCCTGAATTGTAAAACTAGATAAGATCTAGTCATGTGTCGTTTCAATGGTACTTTCACATTTTGCTTTCGTAAATAAATTAATGTGAATTCAATTGCTATTGGCTGTTGCGTTATCTAATTTAGACGAACTTTGACTTTTGAGTACATAGAATTTCCGTTTCAAAGATCGGAGTTTTCATTTGGTTTTAATATACAGTAACTGCCATATCAATCTATGTAACGCATTTTAAAATATCATACAGCTTTTCACGAAGAAAAAAAAAAACATACAAATTGTTAAAAAAATGGATTGTAAATACTTGAAGTTTCAAGTGGTATCCAACAAAACCCTGCAGGCTCTGTTCTGAACATTTTTTACGAATAATTTTTTGAAAAATCAGGTCTAAATATTTGTCTGAGAGATAATGTTTTACACGCTGTACTTTCATTTTACCAGTATTAATACCTACAAAAAAAAGTATATTTTCATTATGACTTGGGAATATGCTGTTTTAATTATTATTTTTAGACTTTTGGAAATTGGGCTAATTATTTATTTTGTTAATGATCGGCTGTTTCGTTTTTGTTTTTTTTTCATTAGTTGTTACACAGTTTTCGAAAAGATATTATAAAGTTGATTTTAACTAAAGTTTTAAAGCAATATAGCTGGTTGATCATGTAGTGAAGTACTTATTTTAAAAGGGAAAAATAAAATAATTCGATTTAGTAACTTCTTTATTTGATGGTATCTTGTGATTTATTTGCAGTTTGCTTATAAGATAACATCAGTATAAACGTACATCAATCCATGGACACCTGAGTTTTTGTTGTCACCTTCCAGTTGCCTCAAGTACAACATAGGCACATCATATTGTTACAGTGGCCGTTTTATTACCAGGCGCAAAAGGCGCGCGCAAAGCGTCCATGATATACGGTGGCTCCAGACTTTAAATTAAAAATATTCATATATATGAAACATGGATTACGTATTATAATTTATCCTGAACGAGTCTACTATATACAATGTCACGCACTGCTATTTCAAATATCTGGGAATTTAAAGTCAGAAGATAACTAAATGTTAATATGTATATCAAATTTATGTTATTTGCCAACAAGAATGATACAGTTTTCTTTTTTAACACAAATACATTTTAGTATAAAAAAACTATAGTTTATAATAACGGTTATTAATAATGGTTATTACAAATGACAGTTTATATACGAGAGTGGCCCGGCATGGCCAAGCGTGTTAAGGCGTGCGACTCGTAATCTGAGGGTCGCGGGTTCGCATCCCCGTCGCGCCAAACATGCTTCCCCTTTCAGCCGTGGGGGCGTTATAATGTGACGGTCAATCCCACTTTTCGTTGGTAAAAGAGTAGCCCAAGAGTTGGCGGTGGGTGGTGATGATTAGCTGCCTTCCCTCTAGTCTTACACTGCTAAAGTAGGGACCGCTAGCACAGATAGCCCTCGAGTAGCTTTGTGCGAAATTCAAAAAAACAATATACGAGAGTTTTACAAACTATACTGAGGCTTTTTATCTGGTCTTCCACTGAATATTTTATTGATGGTCCGGGTTCACGACGAGCAAATTAATTCTGGGTTGATTTTCTCACGCCTCGCTTGAGTTAACGCTGTTTCTTCTTCGCTGGCCTCACATCGGTTTTAAGCTCACTTCCTATTGAAGAAGATATTTAATGTCCCGTAGAAATAATAACGTCCGAAATGATTCACTGAAGTTCAACAATTTGTAATGCTCGAAATCTATAAACGTTCCTGATCAAAACTCTCTAGTTTTCCGATTAATAAACGTTAATCACAATTATAACTTCCGAGGCCTATAGCACACAGACTGTAGCTGACTACTACTAATAATAATAATTGTCTCTCGACGTGTCGGCTTTATAAACCAATCACGCGAGATTCTCGAAGTTTCAACAATGTTCGAAAAGAGGCTAGCATTTTCTTAAAACACATATTGTCGATTCTCCCTCTCGCGAATCTTCTACAACTTTAAAGAAGAAGTGGGACTTTCGCATTACGCATCTAACAATATACGTCACATGCATCAAACTGAAACACATCTTAGTGTATTAAAATACACGGTAGATCCATTACACTTGTATATGACTCTTTTTGTTGTTGTTGTTGTTTTACAGAATCATACACTGCTGACCAAAATCTTAAGGCCGGTGAACAGAAAGAAAAAATATTCATTTTGCGTTGTTAGACTCTACCACTTATTTGAATAGAGCTTCGAAAGATGAAAATAAGAAAAAAAAACTGTTTTAGTATTTAATAGGGAAAATGTGAACACGATAAAATTAGCCTAAATAGTAGCTGGTCAAAATTTTAAAACCGTACCAAGAAGAAGTCCTAAACAGGGTAGGAAATGCCTAACAAGAGGTCTCAGTAGTGAGTTGCACGGCCATCATTGCGAATAACTTCAAACATTCGCTTTAGCGTGGTCGATATAAGGGTTTGCAGAAGGCTGGCTGGGACGTTATTCCAAGTGGTGAAGATGGCTTCACGAAGATCATGCACTGTTTGGAATTGACGTCCATTTCTATAGACTTCCCTTGCCATATACCCCCAAACATTTTCAATGAAGTTCAGTTTGGGTGAACACGCTGGATGGTCCAAAAGAATCATGTTATTCGCCATGAAAATGTCCTTTGTCCTGCAAGCATTGTGGATTGTAGCATTGTCCTGCTGAAAGATCCAGTCATCTCCACACAAGTGAGGGCCTTCAGTCAATAAGGATGCTCTTTCCAACATGCCAATGTCGCCAGCTGCTGTTTGACACCCCTGTATAACCTGAAGCTCCATTGTTCCATGGAAGGAGAAAGCACCCCAGATCATGATGGAACCTCCTCCACTGTGTCGTGTAGAAAATGTGTCCGGTGTGATATCCTTATCGTGCCAGTAACATTGGAAGCCAACTGGACACTCCAGGTTAAATTTCTTCTCATCAGAGAACAAAACCGTCTTCCACTTTTTTACGTCCCATGTTTGGTGCTTTTGAGCAAAGCTTAATCGAGCTGTTTCGTGGTGTGGAAGGAGACGTGGCCTTTCAAGACGTTTACGGTTTTTAAAGCCTTTCTCTCGGAGATGCCGTCTTATTGTTCTTCAGCTGCATTCTGAGTCCGTAAGGGCCTTAATCTGGTTCGACGATCGGCTGGTGTCTTGCCGGACAGCCCGTCGAATCCTCCTGCTCAACGCCGGCGAAAATTTCTTGGGCCGGCCACTTGAAATTTTCGTTGCGTATCCCTCAGGGTCTTTTAAAAAATTGCAGCAGCAGTTTCACTACACCCAATCTCACCAGCGATGACACGTTGAGAGAGACTTTGCTTTTGCAGCTCGACAATTCTGCCACGTTCAAACTCTGTCAAATTTTTAGACTTTGCCATGTTTTTACCCAATGTAACACAGGAGATGTCAGTGAGAGATGTTGACAACGCTAATGCTTGAACACAAATGACTAAATTTCGTTACGTGTTTACCGATTAACGCTTCGTTTCAGTTTGGTCTTAAACTTTTGACCAGCTCGTATTTAGGTTAATTTCATAGTGTAAACATTTTCCCTATTAAATACTAAAAAAGTTTTTTTATTTTCCCTTTTCTTATTTTCATCTTTCGAAGCTCTACTCAAATAAGTGGTTGAGTCTAACAACGCAAAATGTACATTTTTTCTTTATATTTATTGGCCTTAAGATTTTGGCCAGCAGTGTATACAGTATCTTGGTTACCAGGAGGCTTGCCAGTTGTCCCGGATTCTCTAAAAATGCTTGCAAGTCAAAACACTTACGTGCCATATGAAATAAATAAAAAGTCAAAGAAAAATAATATACTACAAGGATAATCTAAAATTGTTTGTTTTTTCTTAAATTGCAATAGACATAGTGAAAATAAATATACATTTCGATAAATACTTATTTAAAAAAATATGAATGTTTAATTTGGTATATCTACACTTTTTTGAATAGTCCTTTAATGGCACAGCGATATGCTTGCAGACTCCCAACGCTAGAAATCGGGTTTAGATACAAGTAGCGATCAGAGCACAGATAGTCATTTGTCTAGTTTTGTGTTTAATTGGAAATAAATAACTTTTTTTTAAAATAAAAGTTTGTCATTAATTAAATACACGAGTTGTTGCCAATCTCTCACTTGCATATTATTAACTTTTATATACCTTCAAGTTTTAAATACCATATATAAATTATGAAAATACACACATATATATCTCGCAACTGTATTTCAGATAGTTGTTAAGCCTAAACAACTCCCATGGGGAGCATCGTTATGCGAGGCACGGGTATCAAATATCAGGTTGTAAACACAAGTTGGAACATGTATTTTACTGTTTTACCCTAACAAGTAACGTTAACATGTATTTTACTGTTTTGCCCAAACAAGTAACGTAAACATGTATTTTGCTGTTTTGCCCTAACAAATAACGTTAACATGTATTTTGCTGTTTTGCCCTGACAAGTAACGTTAAGTTAACCAGTATTCACAGAAGTGAATGACCGCTGCTAACATCTTATGGAAGAATATTTAACAAACATAGATATTTAATGTTTGTTTGTTTCCTTTCAAATTACGTCGCTCGCTGAGATTGTTTGTTTTCTGAAATTCGCGCAAAGCTACACAAGGGCTATCTGCGTTAGCCGTCCTTGATTTAGCAGTGTAAGACGAGAGGGAAGGGAGCTAGTCATCACCACCCATCGCCAACTCTTGGGCTACTCTTTTATCAACGAATAGTGAAATTGATGGTCACATTATAACGCCTCAACGACTGAAAGGGTGAGCATGTTTGGTGCGACGGCGATTTGAACCCGGGACCCTCAGATTACGAGTAGAGAGCCTTGACCACCTGACCATGCCGGGTCCCATCCACTAGTCTTAGTGGGAGAAGGACATGTATACTGTGTGTGTGCGTGTATCAAGCATTAATATTTAATTGTCACAGTACCAATTAAATCCGCCCTTTCAGCTGTCGGTGCGTTATAATGTTCGGTCAATCCCACTATTCATTGATAAAAGTTTGTTTTGAGTTTTGCCCAAAGCTACACAAGGGCTATCTGCACGAACCGTCCTTGATTTAGCAGTGTCAGACTAGATAGAAGGCAGGTACTCCTCATCAGCCACCGCCAACTCTTGGGTTACTTTTTATCAGTTAATAGTGGGATTGACAATGAGTTTATAACTCCCCCACGGCCAAAAGGGAAAACATCTTTAGTGAGGTGAGGATTCGAACCAAAGACCCTTAGGTATCAAGTCACGTGCTCTAACAGAAAAAAAAGGTAAAGACAAAAAGCATAATAGGAAAGCAAACATAAGGAGAGAGGTGGAATTTCCCGTTTCCTGGAACACCAAGCAGCCGAATGTGAAACAAAGACGCCGGTTAATCTTGTGATAATCCAATATATACAGTCTGATATAATAGTACTAAATACAACCAGGCTGAAAGTAATGGTTAGTGAGGTTTCAACTGTTTGGTTCAATTTAAAGTCTTTCCTGGAACAGGGCGACACTGGATATATAAAAATGGTTTACAATATTGGTCAATCATGTAATTTTTAACATAACATCCAAAAATTCACGAGGCTAAATAATTAGTTATCCGTTAACCACAATAATGAGAGGTTTAGAAATGAACCTATGTTAAATATTACCGTATCAACCAATAAGAAATATTCCTAACCAGGAATTCTCGACTTTTAAATTATCTTATCAACTTGGAGGCACTGTTACCAAAAGACTTCTGGATTTTAAATACTTTCAAATAATTTTCGTAAAATTGTAATATCTGGGGAGAACTTGGTCGAATATGTCTTTTGAAAAACTCGATATGTTCAAGAAATGTTAAAACACCGGATTCCTTCTTTCCTTGGACACCTGCACAAGGAGGGTGTTCGACACTAGGGTGAAATGGGCGCTGCTTTCTAATTAGTTTCATATACAATAGTCACAATTTAAGTGTTAATTTATAAGACATCCGTACTTTCTGTTTCCTTGTGTTTTCACCTGAAAAACACAGTGGGCCAGGTTCAGATACACTTATGGCTCACGCAGAATCGTTCCTAAGTTCGAACTGCAAAATGATTGTTTTTGTTTGTTTTTTTTTATTTCACGCAAAGCTGCACAAGAGCTATCTGCGCTAATCGTCCCTAATTTAGCAGCGTAAGACTAGAGGGAAGGTAGCTAGTCATCACCACCTACCACCAACTCGTGGGCAACTCTTTTACCAACGAATAGTTGGATTGACCGTCACCTTATAACGCCCCCAAGGCTGAAAGGACGAGCATTTTGGTGCCACGGGGATTCGAACCCGTGACCCTCAGATTACGAGTCTAACGCCTTATCACACCTGGCCATGCCACCAACAGAAAAGATGACAATCAGTTGGCGGCATCCGTCATCTAAAGTGGCCACATTTAATCGAACAGCGACACTGACAGCCACTTTTTAAACACATACACATATGAAGTTCGAAGCAGGTTGAGTAGCACTTCGTCTCGAACCTCAGTCCTTCCAGCCTCAGTTTGATATATTGGCCTCAGTATAGATTACACTTTCACAACACTTGTTCCACGACAAAAGCGACAATGTATTATCCTATCGTACCCATACACAAATACAAATAACGAATTTCGAGCACACTTCAACTGAATTATATTTCATCATGGAATCGAACAGCGTTAGGATAACGTCATTATTTATTATCTCCAGTTGCTGGGTTGCCACTGATTTAGAAACTCTGGGTAAAAATATACGCTAGAGTGAAAAGATTTGTTTCTTTTTAACTTAAACTTGAAAACAACAACGAATATGCGGTCAAGCAAGTGATATGGGATAGCAAAGTACTTTTAAAATCCTATCAGGACTGTCACGTTGTAGCACAACGCATAGACCGACAGTCACATGGTTAACCTCTCACGTTGTAGCACAACGCACAGTCTGACAGTCACGTTGTTGGCCGTGCAACGAATGAGAACGTCGCCTTTCGTTCCCTGAGCCTATTCCTTCCAATACATGTGATTCGACACGTTATTCAATACATGTGATTCAATACGTTATTCAGTTCATGTCATTCAATACGTTATTCAGTTCATGTCATTCAATACAAGTTACTCGATACATGTCATTCAAAGTTTTATTTTATAGAAAAGTTTAATTGTATTAAACAATGTTCCTGGTTACAGTGATCTAACAAATCAAGATGTATTAAACAATGTTCCTGGTTACAGTGATCTAACAAATCAAGATGTATTAAACAATGTTCCTGGTTACAGTGATCTAATAAATCAAGATGTATTAAACAATGTTCCTGGTTACAGTGATCTAGTAAATCAACATGTATTAAACAATGTTCCTGGTTACAGTGATCTAGTAAATCAACATGTATTAAACAATGTTCCTGGTTACAGTGATCTAGTAAATCAACATGTATTAAACAATGTTCCTGGTTACAGTGATCTAGTAAATCAACATGTATTAAACAATGTTCCTGGTTACAGTGATCTAGTAAATCATGATGTATTAAACAATGTTCCTGGCTACAGTGATCTAGTAAATCAAGATGTATTAAACAATGTTCCTAGCTACAGTGATCTAGTAAATCAACATGTATTAAACAATGTTCCTGGTTACAGTGATCTAGTAAATCATGATGTATTAAACAATGTTCCTGGTTACAGTGATCTAGTAAATCAAGATGTATTAAACAATGTTCCTAGCTACAGTGATCTAGTAAATCAAGATGTATTAAACAATGTTCCTAGCTACAGTGATCTAGTAAATCAACATGTATTAAACAATGTTCCTGGTTACAGTGATCTAGTAAATCATGATGTATTAAACAATGTTCCTAGCTACAGTGATCTAGTAAATCAAGATGTATTAAACAATGTTCCTAGCTACAGTGATCTAGTAAATCAACATGTATTAAACAATGTTCCTGGTTACAGTGATCTAGTAAATCAAGATGTATTAAACAATGTTCCTAGCTACAGTGATCTAGTAAATCAACATGTATTAAACAATGTTCCTAGCTACAGTGATCTAGTAAATCAACATGTATTAAACAATGTTCCTACCTACAGTGATCTAGTAAATCAAGATGTATTAAACAATGTTCCTGGTTACAGTGATTTAGTAAATCATGATGTATTAAACAATGTTCCTGGCTACAGTGATCTAGTAAATCAACATGTATTAAACAATGTTCCTGGTTACAGTGATCTAGTAAATCAAGATGTATTAAACAATGTTCCTGGTTACAGTGATCTAGTAAATCAAGATGTATTAAACAATGTTCCTGGCTACAGTGATCTAGTAAATCAACATGTATTAAACAATGTTCCTGGCTACAGTGATCTAGTAAATCAAGATGTATTAAACAATGTTCCTGGTTACAGTGATCTAGTAAATCAAGATGTATTAAACAATGTTCCTGGCTACAGTGATCTAGTAAATCAACATGTATTAAACAATGTTCCTGGCTACAGTGATCTAATAAATCAAGATGTATTAAACAATGTTCCTGGCTACAGTGATCTAATAAATCAACATGTATTAAACAATGTTCCTAGCTACAGTGATCTAGTAAATCAACATGTATTAAACAATGTTCCTGGTTACAGTGATCTAGTAAATCATGATGTATTAAACAATGTTCCTGGCTACAGTGACCTAGTAAATCAAGATGTATTAAACAATGTTCCTAGCTACAGTGATCTAGTAAATCAACATGTATTAAACAATGTTCCTGGCTACAGTGATCTAGTAAATCAAGATGTATTAAACAATGTTCCTAGCTACAGTGATCTAGTAAATCAACATGTATTAAACAATGTTCCTGGTTACAGTGATCTAGTAAATCATGATGTATTAAACAATGTTCCTGGCTACAGTGACCTAGTAAATCAAGATGTATTAAACAATGTTCCTGGCTACAGTGACCTAGTAAATCAAGATGTATTAAACAATGTTCCTGGCTACAGTGATCTAGTAAATCAAGATGTATTAAACAATGTTCCTAGCTACAGTGATCTAGTAAATCAACATGTATTAAACAATGTTCCTGGTTACAGTGATCTAGTAAATCAACATGTATTAAACAATGTTCCTGGTTACAGTGATCTAGTAAATCATGATGTATTAAACAATGTTCCTGGCTACAGTGACCTAGTAAATCAAGATGTATTAAACAATGTTCCTGGCTACAGTGATCTAACAAATCAAGATGTATTAAACAATGTTCCTGGCTACAGTGATCTAATAAATCAACATGTATTAAACAATGTTCCTGGTTACAGTGATCTAGTAAATCAACATGTATTAAACAATGTTACTGGTTACAGTGATCTAGTAAATCAACATGTATTAAACAATGTTCCTGGTTACAGTGATCTAGTAAATCAAGATGTATTAAACAATTTTCTTGGTTACAGTGATCTAGTAAATCAACATGTATTAAATAATGTTCTTGGTTACAGTGATCTAGTAAATCAACATGTGTTAAACAATGTTCCTGGTTACAGTGATCTAGTAAATCAAGATGTATTAAACAATGTTCCTGGTTACAGTGATCTAATAAATCAACATGTGTTAAACAATGTTCCTGGTTACAGTGATCTAATAAATCAAGATGTATTAAACAATGTTCCTGGTTACAGTGATCTAATAAATCAAGATGTATTAAACAATGTTCTTGGTTACAGTGATCTAGTAAATCAACATGTGTTAAACAATGTTCCTGGTTACAGTGATCTAGTAAATCAACATGTGTTAAACAATGTTCCTGGTTACAGTGATCTAGTAAATCAAGATGTATTAAACAATGTTCCTGGTTACAGTGATCTAATAAATCAACATGTGTTAAACAATGTTCCTGGTTACAGTGATCTAATAAATCATGATGTATTAAACAATGTTCCTGGTTACAGTGATCTAGTAAATCAAGATGTATTAAACAATGTTCCTAGCTACAGTGATCTAGTAAATCAACATGTATTAAACAATGTTCCTGGTTACAGTGATCTAGTAAATCATGATGTATTAAACAATGTTCCTGGCTACAGTGACCTAGTAAATCAAGATGTATTAAACAATGTTCCTGGCTACAGTGACCTAGTAAATCAAGATGTATTAAACAATGTTCCTGGCTACAGTGATCTAGTAAATCAAGATGTATTAAACAATTTTCCTAGCTACAGTGATCTAGTAAATCAACATGTATTAAACAATGTTCCTGGCTACAGTGATCTAACAAATCAAGATGTATTAAACAATGTTCCTGGCTACAGTGACCTAGTAAATCAAGATGTATTAAACAATGTTCCTGGCTACAGTGACCTAGTAAATCAAGATGTATTAAACAATGTTCCTGGCTACAGTGATCTAACAAATCAAGATGTATTAAACAATGTTCCTGGCTACAGTGATCTAACAAATCAAGATGTATTAAACAATGTTCCTGGCTACAGTGATCTAACAAATCAAGATGTATTAAACAATGTTCCTGGCTACAGTGATCTAATAAATCAAGATGTATTAAACAATGTTCCTGGCTACAGTGATCTAATAAATCAAGATGTATTAAACAATGTTCCTGGCTACAGTGATCTAATAAATCAACATGTATTAAACAATGTTCCTGGTTACAGTGATCTAACAAATCAAGATGTATTAAACAATGTTCCTGGCTACAGTGATCTAATAAATCAAGATGTATTAAACAATGTTCCTGGCTACAGTGATCTAATAAATCAACATGTATTAAACAATGTTCCTGGTTACAGTGATCTAACAAATCAAGATGTATTAAACAATGTTCCTGGCTACAGTGACCTAGTAAATCAAGATGTATTAAACAATGTTCCTGGCTACAGTGATCTAATAAATCAAGATGTATTAAACAATGTTCCTGGCTACAGTGATCTAACAAATCAAGATGTATTAAACAATGTTCCTGGCTACAGTGATCTAATAAATCAAGATGTATTAAACAATGTTCCTGGCTACAGTGATCTAATAAATCAACATGTATTAAACAATGTTCCTGGTTACAGTGATCTAACAAATCAAGATGTATTAAACAATGTTCCTGGCTACAGTGATCTAATAAATCAAGATGTATTAAACAATGTTCCTGGTTACAGTGATCTAGTAAATCGTGATGTATTAAACAATGTTCCTGGTTACAGTGATCTAGTAAATCATGATGTATTAAACAATGTTTCTGGTTACAGTGATCTAGTAAATCAACATGTATTAAATAATGTTCTTGGTTACAGTGATCTAGCAAATCAAGATGTATTAAACAATGTTACTGGTTACAGTGATCTAGTAAATCAACATGTGTTAAACAATGTTCCTGGTTACAGTGATCTAGTAAATCAAGATGTATTAAACAATTTTCTTGGTTACAGTGATCTAGTAAATCAACTTGTATTAAATAATGTTCTTGGTTACAGTGATCTAGTAAATCAACATGTGTTAAACAATGTTCCTGGTTACAGTGATCTAGTAAATCAAGATGTATTAAACAATGTTCCTGGCTACAGTGACCTAGTAAATCAAGATGTATTAAACAATGTTCCTGGCTACAGTGATCTAGTAAATCAAGATGTATTAAACAATTTTCCTAGCTACAGTGATCTAGTAAATCAACATGTATTAAACAATGTTCCTGGCTACAGTGATCTAACAAATCAAGATGTATTAAACAATGTTCCTGGCTACAGTGACCTAGTAAATCAAGATGTATTAAACAATGTTCCTGGCTACAGTGACCTAGTAAATCAAGATGTATTAAACAATGTTCCTGGCTACAGTGATCTAACAAATCAAGATGTATTAAACAATGTTCCTGGCTACAGTGATCTAACAAATCAAGATGTATTAAACAATGTTCCTGGCTACAGTGATCTAATAAATCAAGATGTATTAAACAATGTTCCTGGCTACAGTGATCTAACAAATCAAGATGTATTAAACAATGTTCCTGGCTACAGTGATCTAATAAATCAAGATGTATTAAACAATGTTCCTGGCTACAGTGATCTAATAAATCAACATGTATTAAACAATGTTCCTGGTTACAGTGATCTAACAAATCAAGATGTATTAAACAATGTTCCTGGCTACAGTGATCTAATAAATCAAGATGTATTAAACAATGTTCCTGGCTACAGTGATCTAATAAATCAACATGTATTAAACAATGTTCCTGGTTACAGTGATCTAACAAATCAAGATGTATTAAACAATGTTCCTGGCTACAGTGACCTAGTAAATCAAGATGTATTAAACAATGTTCCTGGCTACAGTGATCTAACAAATCAAGATGTATTAAACAATGTTCCTGGCTACAGTGATCTAACAAATCAAGATGTATTAAACAATGTTCCTGGCTACAGTGATCTAATAAATCAAGATGTATTAAACAATGTTCCTGGCTACAGTGATCTAACAAATCAAGATGTATTAAACAATGTTCCTGGCTACAGTGATCTAATAAATCAAGATGTATTAAACAATGTTCCTGGCTACAGTGATCTAATAAATCAACATGTATTAAACAATGTTCCTGGTTACAGTGATCTAACAAATCAAGATGTATTAAACAATGTTCCTGGCTACAGTGATCTAATAAATCAAGATGTATTAAACAATGTTCCTGGTTACAGTGATCTAGTAAATCGTGATGTATTAAACAATGTTCCTGGTTACAGTGATCTAGTAAATCATGATGTATTAAACAATGTTTCTGGTTACAGTGATCTAGTAAATCAACATGTATTAAATAATGTTCTTGGTTACAGTGATCTAGCAAATCAAGATGTATTAAACAATGTTACTGGTTACAGTGATCTAGTAAATCAACATGTGTTAAACAATGTTCCTGGTTACAGTGATCTAGTAAATCAAGATGTATTAAACAATTTTCTTGGTTACAGTGATCTAGTAAATCAACTTGTATTAAATAATGTTCTTGGTTACAGTGATCTAGTAAATCAACATGTGTTAAACAATGTTCCTGGTTACAGTGATCTAGTAAATCAAGATGTATTAAACAATTTTCTTGGTTACAGTGATCTAGTAAATCAACATGTATTAAATAATGTTCTTGGTTACAGTGATCTAGTAAATCAACATGTGTTAAACAATGTTCCTGGCTACAGTGATCTAACAAATCAAGATGTATTAAACAATGTTCCTGGCTACAGTGACCTAGTAAATCAAGATGTATTAAACAATGTTCCTGGCTACAGTGACCTAGTAAATCAAGATGTATTAAACAATGTTCCTGGCTACAGTGATCTAACAAATCAAGATGTATTAAACAATGTTCCTGGCTACAGTGATCTAACAAATCAAGATGTATTAAACAATGTTCCTGGCTACAGTGATCTAATAAATCAAGATGTATTAAACAATGTTCCTGGCTACAGTGATCTAACAAATCAAGATGTATTAAACAATGTTCCTGGCTACAGTGATCTAATAAATCAAGATGTATTAAACAATGTTCCTGGCTACAGTGATCTAATAAATCAACATGTATTAAACAATGTTCCTGGTTACAGTGATCTAACAAATCAAGATGTATTAAACAATGTTCCTGGCTACAGTGATCTAATAAATCAAGATGTATTAAATAATGTTCCTGGCTACAGTGATCTAATAAATCAACATGTATTAAACAATGTTCCTGGTTACAGTGATCTAGTAAATCATGATGTATTAAACAATGTTCCTGGTTACAGTGATCTAGTAAATCATGATGTATTAAACAATGTTTCTGGTTACAGTGATCTAGTAAATCAACATGTATTAAATAATGTTCTTGGTTACAGTGATCTAGTAAATCAAGATGTATTAAACAATGTTACTGGTTACAGTGATCTAACAAATCAAGATGTATTAAACAATGTTACTGGTTACAGTGATCTAGTAAATCAACATGTGTTAAACAATGTTCCTGGTTACAGTGATCTAGTAAATCAAGATGTATTAAACAATTTTCTTGGTTACAGTGATCTAGTAAATCAACTTGTATTAAATAATGTTCTTGGTTACAGTGATCTAGTAAATCAACATGTGTTAAACAATGTTCCTGGTTACAGTGATCTAGTAAATCAAGATGTATTAAACAATTTTCTTGGTTACAGTGATCTAGTAAATCAACATGTATTAAATAATGCTCTTGGTTACAGTGATCTAGTAAATCAACATGTGTTAAACAATGTTCCTGGTTACAGTGATCTAGTAAATCAAGATGTATTAAACAATTTAAAACAGTAGTTAATACACACGTCTCTAATAACTTGTAAAGGTAACAGTAGTTAATACACACGTCTCTAATAACTTGTAAAGGTAACAGTAGTTAATACACACGTCTCTAATAACTTGTAAAGGTAACAGTAGTTAATACACACATCTGTAATAACTTGTAAAGGTAACAGTAGTTAATACACACGTCTCTAATAACTTGTAGAGGTAACAGTAGTCAATACACACATCTGTAATAACTTGTAAAGGTAACAGTAGTTAATACACACGTCTCTAATAACTTGTAAAAGTAACAGTAGTTAATACACACGTCTGTAATAACTTGTAAAGGTAACAGTAGTTAATACACACGTCTCTAATAACTTGTAAAGGTAACAGTAGTTAATACACACCTAGGTTTGTAGTGCTACAGATAAGTCATTCACGTTTTTTTTTTGTCACTAATCGACATTAGCCTATGGCTAGTTGGTTAAAGCGCTCGACTCGTAATCCCACAATTCGTTGGTAAAAGAGTAACTCAAGAGTTGGCGGTGGGTGGTGATGACTAATTAGCTGCCTTCCCTCCAGTCTTACACTATTAAATTAGGGACGGCTGACGCAAGTAGCTCTCTTGTAGCTTTGCACAAAATTTAAAGAAACAAATCGATATTAGCTAACAAACACGCTATTCTTGCAAACTGTTAAAATAACTTTTGTTGGGACCTTGATTCTCAGATGTCTCTAATATACTCAGGTTTATATATTATCAATGAATAACTTTGTCAGTAATTATGATTGGTCTTAAAGCGATGTAATTATGCTTGGTCTTAAAGCGATATAATTATGATTGGTCTTAAAGCGATATAATTATGATTGGTCTTAAAGCGATATAATTATGATTAGTCTTAAAGCGATATCATTATGTTTGGTTTTAAAGCGATATCATGTGAGTAGTCGATTGCTATTTCCTTCCTCGTCATAAAATTCATCATAATAACCACGAGACTGTGTAGTAGGCTACGCAAATCTTCGTACGAACGAAACCATTTAACACAGACGTTATTGAATCAAGGAACAAATGGTACATTTCACATCAAGATTCTGAACAAAATATAAATGTTTGTTGCGTGTTTTAAAAGAAGCATTTTTATTACTAGCTGAAGTACCCGTCCTATGGATGGAAGTTATGTAAATTAACAATTTTTATTACTAGCTGGAGTACCTGTCCTCTGGATGGAAGTTATGTAAATTAACAATTTTTATTACTAGCTGGAGTACCCGTCCTCTGGATGGAAGTTATGTAAATTAACAATTTTTATTACTAGCTGGAGTACCTGTCCTCTGGATGGAAGTTATGTAAATTAACAATTTTTATTACTAGCTGGAGTACCCGTCCTATGGATGGAAGTTATGTAAATGAACAATTTTTATTACTCGCTGGAGTACCCGTCCTCTGGATGGAAGTTATGTAAATTAACAATTTTTATTACTAGCTGAAGTACTCGTCCTATGGATGGAAGTTATGTTAATTAATAATTTTTATTACTAGCTGGAGTACTCGTCCTATGGATGGAAGTTATGTTAATTAATAATTTTTATTACTAGCTGGAGTACCCGTCCTATGGATGGAAGTTATGTTAGTTAACAATTTTTATTACTAGCTGGAGTACCCGTCCTATGGATGGAAGTTATGTTAATTAACAATTTTTATTACTAGCTGAAGTACCCGTCCTCTGGATGGAAGTTATGTAAATTAACAATTTTTATTACTAGCTGGAGTACCCGTCCTCTGGATGGAAGTTATTTAAATTAACAATTTTTATTACTAGCTGAAGTACTCGTCCTATGGATGGAAGTTATGTTAATTAATAATTTTTATTACTAGCTGGAGTACCCGTCCTATGGATGGAAGTTATGTTAGTTAACAATTTTTATTACTAGCTGGAGTACCCGTCCTATGGATGGAAGTTATGTTAATTAACAATTTTTATTACTAGCTGAAGTACCCGTCCTCTGGATGGAAGTTATGTTAGTTAACAATTTTTATTACTAGCTGGAGTACCCGTCCTATGGATGGAAGTTATGTAAATTAACAATTTTTATTACTAGTTGGAGTACCCGTCCTCTGGATGGAAGTTATGTAAATTAACAATTTTTATTACTAGCTGGAGTACCCGTCCTCTGGATGGAAGTTATGTAAATTAACAATTTTTATCACTAGCTGGAGTACCCGTCCTCTGGATGGAAGTTATGTAAATTAACAATTTTTATTACTAGCTGGAGTACCCGTCCTATGGATGGAAGTTATGTAAATTAACAATTTTTATTACTAGCTGGAGTACCCGTCCTATGGATGGAAGTTATGTAAATTAACAATTTTTATCACTAGCTGGAGTACCCGTCCTCTGGATGGAAGGTATGTAAATTAACAATTTTTATTACTACCTGGAGTACCCGTCCTCTGGATGGAAGTTATGTAAATTAACAATTTTTATTACTAGCTGAAGTACCCGTCCTGTGGATGGAAGTTATGTAAATTAACAATTTTTATTACTAGCTGGAGTACCTGTCCTCTGGATGGAAGTTATGTAAATTAACAATTTTTATTACTAGCTGGAGTACCCGTCCTCTGGGTGGAAGTTATGTAAATTAACAATTTTTATTACTAGCTGAAGTACCCGTCCTGTGGATGGAAGTTATGTAAATTAACAATTTTTATTACTACCTGGAGTACCCGTCCTATGGATGGAAGTTATGTTAATTAACAATTTTTATTACTAGCTGAAGTACCCGTCCTGTGGATGGAAGTTATGTAAATTAACAATTTTTATTACTAGCTGGAGTACCCGTCCTATGGATGGAAGTTATGTAAATTAACAATTTTTATTACTAGCTGGAGTACCCGTCCTATGGATGGAAGTTATGTAAATTAACAATTTTTATTACTAGCTGAAGTACCCGTCCTATGGATGGAAGTTATGTAAATTAACAATTTTTTTACTAGCTGGAGTACCCGTCCTCTGGATGGAAGTTATGTAAATTAACAATTTTTATTACTAGCTGAAGTACTCGTCCTATGGATGGAAGTTATGTAAATTAACAATTTTTATTACTAGCTGGAGTACATGGACATACAACAGACAATACTAATATATTTTTATATAATTTAAGTATACCTAATTATTTTACAGTAAATACACTACTGTTTCCGATACGCTACAAACGAGCGATTGTTTCATTTCACCACACACGTGGTGATGAGACAGCGGTGAAACAGACTACACCGGATTAACAGTAACAGACATAATTGGTTTCTCTGTGGTATGGTGTCAAGCAGTTAAACTTGTTGTTTTATACATGACTCCTTTTGTTTATAAAGATCCAACATAAGTGAACTTAAAGCTATTTATTATTTCCAAGTTTTACTGTCTTAGCCAATACTAAACGATACTAAAGTTAGAAACGCTAATTCTTTATCTCTAAAAGACAGTATTTTAACACCTCAAACAAGTGTACCTTTTAGTTTGACACAAATGTACTTTATTAGCCACACACGTGTAGTTTTACCCTTACACATGTACACATTTTATCCTCGTATAAATGTGCATTATTAACTCCACAAAAGCAATTTTTCTACTTCACGCACGTGTATTGTTTTCGTATCCGAAATATAAGTCTATTTTTACTATTGTACTTATATCACACAAATCTACATTAATCTCATTCTACTAACTTCTATCTTTCTTTCAGCCTACGCATAATGATGACTGGAAATCCCTTTTTTTCTGAGCAATGTAGAACGTGAAGTAATGCCGTAGAGAGTTTCAAGGCATTTTGATCAACAGCACCTGCTAGCCACTTTTACATTAAGGACTTCTAATCAGTCACTTTCTTTGATTTTGCTTTTCTTACTAGGCTTAACTTTTGATGTAACCGGAGATAGAATGTGAGTGTTTTAAGGTTTGTAAATCCAGTGTATGTTTAAAACCGAAATATTTTAATTGTCCCACGGCATGAGGCACGAACACATAAAGTGAGTGGATCACCTACTAATGATCTGCCTGAAGGTTAGAAACAACTCCTTTTACCGAGCCACACGTTGTAACAAAGCCTGCAGGAAACATTGGCGAACAAATTACACAGCTTTGATCAGGATCAGACCTGAAGAAAAAGACAACACGATGTCTGTGAAAACGGACATGAAACAATTATACAACTTACTAAAGCTTGTTACCCCACGGAATTTAGTTGTTTATCTAGGTAGAAAACAAACCAGGAGAAACGAACCTCAACGGATTAGACCTACCGTAAGTTGTACAAGGTAATTTTGTTTTAACCAGAAATATGTTGGAAAGTTATTGTGAAGACAAAAAGGCACAAAAGACGAAATAAATCGAAAAACCCGCTATCGTCTGCTTTGGTGCGGCGACAACCAATAAAAATAATAATAATAAACACGTTGACCGCTGTTTCTGATGCAGATACAACCAATAAAAACAATAAAAAGAACCCGTTGACCGCTGTTTCTGATGCAGATACAACCAATAAAACAATAATAAAAAACTCGCTGATGGCTGTGTCTGGCGCATCTACAACCAATAAAACAATAAAAGAACCCGTTGACGTTTGTTTCTGATGCAGCTACAACGAATAAAAATAATAATAATAAACCTATTGACCACTGTTTCTGGTGCAGCGACAAACATAAAAACGGTGATCCAGCACCACAATAAAATACGAACGAAACTACTAATGTCAATTTTTCCTGCTAGAATCCTGGTCTTACTGTCAACGTGTGTAGCTTATCACAGCTAAGTTAAGACATATTTTCTTACTAAGCACATGCTTATTTGCACGTACCAAAATAGTTACGAAAGGGTTTTATTGTTTTTAGGACACGCGCGCCGTGTTCCACCTTCTCGAATCACCCACACCTCGTTGTCTGTCGCCTAGGAAACACTGCACTATTCGGCAAAGTTGTGATGTAACAACACTTGTACAGCTAGCTATTTACCTTTTCATTGTACATCATTCTATTTTTCTTGTTACCACGGTAACAGCGAGTGACGTGTCAAAGAGTTGTTTCCTTTAAAAAAACTCTGTCAAGATTCCTTCTTTACTGACTGGAGTAATACGTCGTGTTGTTTTTCTGGGTCTAGTTTTTTCTTAATGGCCTAGCGCGTTAAGGCGTGCACTTCGTAATCTGAGGGTCGCGGGTTCGCGCCCGAGTCGCGCCAAAACATGCTCGCCCTCCCAGCCGTGGGGGCGTTATAATGTGACGGTCAATCCCACTTTTCGTTGGTAAAAGAGTAGCCCAAGAGTTGGCGGTGGGTGGTGATGACTAGCTGCCTTCCCTCTAGTCTTACACTGCTAAATTAGGGACGGCTAGCATAGATAGCCCTCGAGTAGCTTTGTGCGAAATTCAAAAACAAACAAACAAACAGATTTTCTTAGGCAAATCCTTTTCATTTTCAGAGTGCAGGCCATGCATGGCCTGTACTTTAGCGTGCTCCGTCTTTCAGGTTACAGTTGGAATATAATGATATTTAACTAATGCGTCCAAAATTAATGTTTGTATCGGAACGCTTTATAGACGTTATTTTTTATTTTATTGTTTCTTTTGTTTGAAGTTTAGCATAAAGTAATACAAAATGGACTATCTATGCTCTGTCTAAAACGGGTATCGAAGTTCAGATTCAAGTGTTGTAAGTCCGCAGACATACCGCTGTGCCTTTGGGTGCTTCACTTTACTGCCATGTTCTGAAACTGACATATGTGGCACGTGTCTATTGAAACTGATTATGTATGTATGAACAAATAAACGGTCAAAATACATCCTGAGGAAGCCGCAGAGGCGTTTCGCCTTTGTAACGTTGGTTAAAATGAAATATTTTATATACATATCTGGAGCGTAAAGATCGTTTGTTTGTTTTTAAACGATTTATCAAAATGTGTAAATCTATCCAGTATGCACGTTTTGGAAGTTATTCTGTGCTATAAACGGGATTTCATAACTATGGTGTACAAAGCACATTGTGAAGTTTCATGTTTAACACTAAAACCAAACCAGAATTTCACGTAAAGGTAAACAAGGGTTGTTTTTTTACATACTGTCGTTACTAATTTTGAACATAGAGACCAGAGAAAACCATCAGATCAACAGGACTTACGCTAACTCGTGGACCACGTGCGGGCCGTGATTATATCAAGTTTAGCTTTGGCAGATTGAAAAATAAAATAACTTGATGTTATTTAGTTTTCTTCTTATAAAACTGTTTAAAAATTTACTAAACTTTCAGCCTTGAAATAAAATCTTCGTTCGTGCACTGAAAACCATTTTGTGTATTTCATTGTCGTTATGCGCAAAGCTACACAATGAGTTATCGGTGCTGCGTCCACGAGTGTGGAAACACGGTTTTGTAGCGTGATAATTTACAGACGCGCCGCTGAGCTTAAAGTCACAGCAAACAATCGTTTGTGGAATACACCTCTAACGTTCAAATTACAGTAAACAACTGTATGTGGAATACACTTATAACGTTAATATTACAGTAAACAATCGTTTGTGGAATACATCTATAGTGTTAAAACTACAGTAAACAACTGTATGTGGAATACACCTATAACGTAAAAATTACAGTAAACAAGTGTACATGGAATGCACCTATAACGTTAATATTACAGTATACAAGTGTACATGGAATACATATATAGTGTTAAAATTACAGTAAACAACTGTATGTGGAATACACTTATAACATTAATATTACAGTAAACAATCGTTTGTGGAATACATCTATAACGTAAAAATTACAGTAAACAAGTGTACATGGAATACACCTATAATGTTATAATTACAGTAAACAACTGTTTGTGGAATACATCTAGTCACACTATCTACTGTAACTGTTGTTACTATTATTAAAATTATATTCAGCAACAAGTGTGAGAACCGTCTAAAAACAACAACAAACAAACCCACAAAAAGTCAACTCTACAGCTTCAAAGTAATGGTTTCGACAGAAGTTAAACCAGCGATAACGAAAGAAAACCAAAACCATAAAATATATATTAATTCAACAGAGGTCCGAATGTTAGAGTTTCATGTCTTGTCGTTGAGACTGAACACCATGAAGGTGTTTTCAAATAACCTCTATAATCTATTTTGTATAAAATGTGAACTATTTTGATCATATGTCCGTTATATTTGCCGAGAAGTTCCAGAGTACTGTCTCAAACCTTCCAGCTGGAGTTAACCCTACGTGTGACAGCTTTGGTTTTTTTAATATATTGAAGAAATTTCACGAGTTAAACTGTGACACAGAATCTACAAAAGACAGAACCATGTCACTGAACATGTTTTACATAATGTTTTAAACTGTGACACAGAATCTACAAAAGACAGAACCATGTCACTGAACATGTTTTACATGTTTTAAACTGTGACACAGAATCTACAAAAGACAGAACCATGTCACTGAACATGTTTTACATAATGTTTTCGTGATTTAAAATCAGTTTTACATTGTCTCGTCTTAACAATAAAATAATATTATTTATAACGTTTTTTCCATATCAACATTCTCTCAGTCTCTGCTATCTTGACAATGATATAACATTGTGTTTTAAGATTTTCCCACCTGGACGATACAACGTGTTTTCCATCTTGACCACACAATAGCAGTTTTTGTTACGCATTTTTTTGCTGCAGTAACAAGTTAGAATATTATTAAGTCCTATACATTCTAGTAATAAAACAAAGTTTGATATTTAGTTTCAGAAAGTTCGTTTTTGTTCCACTCAATGGGATATCTTTGCTGTGCCTACGGGGTGTAACGAAACCCGACGTTTAGCATTATAAGAACACCAGAGTTCTCTCCCTCTATATTACGAGGGAAGGGCCAGAGGGAAGGGGAAAATGTTCATTGTTTATATTCCGTCCTTCAGAGAGAAAATGACGTTCATTAGTTCCTAATTTAGTCACAAAAATTGTAATAGAAGTTGTCACTTAAATTTAGCCAGAAAGGCTGAACATTTTGATGTAAGAAAAAAAACAGTCTTTCCAAAAAAGAGAATGTATTATTTAATGAAACTCGTCTGTACAAAACTACTTCTGTATGAAACTACTCAAAACTACTTCTGTAAAAAACTACTCAAAACTACTTGTGTATAAAACTACGGTGTTTTTAACTTTACAAATGAGAGCACAACATGTGCTTTAATTAAGGTGTTCTATATGTATATGTGATTTTCCTTGAGAAATACTGAATGTAACAACACATTTGACTTGTTTTACTGAATACTAAGTTACTTAACTAAACATGTAAGGTCAGTCAGGATTACTTTAGTCCAGTAAGCTGTCCCATCGACTAAAATGAAAAAAAACAACCTCGCAACCAGCTCCTATCACTGAAATATTTATCAAGTTTCCCAATACTCCAATCTCCTTTAAATTAACTGAACCTATCAAACCTGTAGATAATTCATTCCAAGGAGCAGTTGCCCTGTTAAAAACACGAAACTGTTTTATCAGGATACAACTCCTACCGTGATAACATCCGGATGTATGTCTTACCATTCTCTCCCTTAAGTACGATAAAACATTATGTAGAAACACTATGAAACTTTATATAAATTAATTTGAGTAAATACAAGGAGAGATAGTACTTGATAACTATTTCAAAAACTCTAATAGTAATTCTAATACCAATTCTAGGGACAATGACAGTACATTGTAATTTGAATAATGTCAGTAAACAGTAGGGACGACAACATTTTACTGCTATTTTCATTTGAAATAAATACTAGAAACCGTAACACTTCATTACAATATAATTAAGTGTAATAAACAGTAGGGACGACGACATTTTATTGCTATTTTCATTTGAAATAAATACGAGAAACTATAACACTTTATTACAATATAAATAAGTTTAATAAACAGTAGGGACGACGACATTTTATTGCTATTTTAATTTGAAATTAATACTAGAAACCATAACACTTTATTACAATATAAATAAGTTTAATAAATAGTAGGAACGACGACATTTTATTGTTATTTTCATTTGAAATAAATACTAGAAACCATAACACTTTATTACAATATAAATACGTTTAATAAATAAAGTAGGGACGACGACATTTTATTGCTATTTTAATTTGAAATTAATACTAGAAACTATAACACTTTATTACAATATAAATAAGTTTAATAAATAGTAGGAACGACGACATTTTATTGCTATTTTACTTTGAAATTTATACTAGAAACCGTAACACTTTATTACAATATAAATAAGTTTAATAAACAGTAGGAACGACGACATTTTATTGCTATTTTAATTTGAAATTAATACTAGAAACCATAACACTTTATTACAATATAAATAAGTTTAATAAACAGTAGGAACGACGACATTTTATTGCTATTTTAATTTGAAATTAATACTAGAAACCATAACACTTTATTACAATATAAATAAGTTTAATAAATAGTAGGAACGACGACATTTTATTGTTATTTAAGTTTGAAATAAATACTAGAAACCATAACACTTTATTACAATATAAATAAGTTTAATAAACAGTAGGAATGACGACATTTTATTGCTATTTTAATTTGAAATTAATACTAGAAATCATAACACTTTATTACAATATAAATAAGTTTAATAAATAGTAGGAACGACGACATTTTATTGTTATTTCAATTTGAAATAAATACTAGAAACTATAACACTTTATTACAATATAAATAAGTTTAATAAACAGTAGGGACGACGACATTTTATTGCTATTTTAATTTGAAATTAATACTAGAAACCATAACACTTTATTACAATATAAATAAGTTTAATAAATAGTAGGAACGACGACATTTTATTGTTATTTTAATTTGAAATAAATACTAGAAACCATAACACTTTATTACAATATAAATAAGTTTAATAAACAGTAGGAATGACGACATTTTATTGCTATTTTAATTTGAAATTAATACTAGAAACCGTAACACTTTATTACAATATAAATAAGTTTAATAAATATTAGGGACTACGACATTTTATTGGTATTTTACTTTGAAATTTATACTAGAAACCATAACACTTTATTACAATATAAATAAGTTTAATAAATATTAGGGACTACGACATTTTATTGCTATTTTACTTTGAAATTTATACTAGAAACCATAACACTTTATTACAATATAAATAAGTTTAGTAAATAGTAAGAACGACGACATTTTATTGTTATTTTAATTTGAAATTAATACTAGAAACCGTAACACTTTATTACAATATAAATAAGTTTAATAAATATTAGGGACTACGACATTTTATTGCTATTTTACTTTGAAATTTATACTAGAAACCGTAACACTTTATTACAATATAAATAAGTTTAATAAATAGTAGGAACGACGACATTTTATTGTTATTTTAAGTTGAAATTAATACTAGAAACCATAACACTTTATTACAATATAAATAAGTTTAATAAATAGTAGGGACGACGACATTTTATTGTCACGTGATTCAACTTAAAATTATTTAACGATTCTCAAAGGATATGAATACCTAAAAGATTACTGACATAGCTGTGAACATTTTATGTTGTTCATAAAACAAAATGGTTATATAAAGAAGTGAGGTTACGTGGGTAATGTTCCTATAATACAAGATGTATTTGTGTATGATACCTGTAAGAGAGAGCAAACAGCCCTCCAAGTGTTGTTACTGATATATTGTTAGGTTATGTATTCTCAGTTGTAGATGAATTTTTTCTTCTGGACATACACGTCAAAGAGACGAATGAAATGAAAACTGTAGATATTGGCGAAACAGCTGAGAATTATCTTCCTCTTTATTGAATACTGTTTCAATAAAGCGTGTCAAACTACCTGAAGCCACCAAGCTCCTCGGTGAGGTCTCGTCAATTTCACGAACGATTGGCGTGTTCATTCCACATGTTAAATTCCCAGATGAAGTAAATTCTGCTAGAGAGACGCAGAGAAAGATAGGTAACTTATATAATACGGGTATTCGTGATTCAGTGGCATGCAATTACAAAACCAGTGGACCCTACACCTGTAATAAAGTTTCCACTATATATATATGTTATATGTACCCTCACCTGAAACAAATTAAAATTTAAGAACTGACCGAAGCTGTTGTGTTTTGTGGAAACCCCAGCGGGTTCAAACTTACAGAGTTGTGATTATTTGTGGGGACCATGTTGTAGTTTGTGAGGGTTCTGATGGTTTGAAACTTGCAGAGCTATTTGTAGGTAGTGCTGGTGCTTTGAAACGTACAGAGCTGTGATATTTTACGGAGGTTTATATGTAACTTAATTTTATATTCAGATTGTATATCATTCAGTAATGTTATCTTACAACAGGTGACGTTCACATGAGTGTTCAGTGTAAGTTACATAGGAAAACTTTGAATATTAGTGTGAATTACATTGTGATATCTTGATGACTAGTGTGAACTACATTGTGATATCTTGGTGACTAGTGTGAACTATATTAGAAAACGTATTTGATCAGTGTGTGTGTGTGCCACGTGGAAAAGAATTTATGGTTCGGAGTAAACAACATGGGAAAACCCTAGTGTTACACACAGGCTACAGATAGGAGAACTTTGATTCTGAATATGAATTACATGGGAAAACCCTAGTGTTACACACAGGCTACAGATAGGAGAACTTTGATTCTGAATATGAATTACATGGGAAAACCCTAGTGTTCCATACAGGCTACAGATAGGAGAACTTTGATTCTCAATATGAATTACATGGGAAAACCTTAGTGTTCCTTAAAGCTACAGATAGAAGAACTTTGATTTTCAATATGAATTACATGGAAAAACCCTAGTGTTTCATACAAGCTATAGATAGGAGAACTTTGATTTTCAATATGAATTACATGGGAAAAACCCTAGTGTTTCATACAAGCTATAGATAGGAGAACTTTGATTTTCAGTATGAATTACATGGAAAAAACCCTAGTGTTCCATACAAGCTATAGATAGGAGATCTTTGATTTTCAGTATGAATTACATGGGTAAACACTAGTGTTCCATACAAGCTATAGATAGGAGAACTTTGATTTTCAGTATGAATTACATGGGTAAACACTAGTGTTCCATACAAGCTATAGATAGGAGAACTTTGATTTTCAGTATGAATTACATGGGTAAACACTAGTGTTCCATACAAGCTATAGATAGGAGATCTTTGATTTTCAGTATGAATTACATGGGTAAACACTAGTGTTCCATACAAGCTATAGATAGGAGATCTTTGATTTTCAGTATGAATTACATGGGTAAACACTAGTGTTCCATACAAGCTATAGATAGGAGATCTTTGATTTTCAGTATGAATTACATGGGTAAACACTAGTGTTCCATACAAGCTATAGATAGGAGATCTTTGATTTTCAGTATGAATTACATGGGTAAACACTAGTGTTCCATACAAGCTATAGATAGGAGATCTTTGATTTTCAGTATGAATTACATGGGTAAACACTAGTGTTCCATACAAGCTATAGATAGGAGAACTTTGATTTTCAGTATGAATTACATGGGTAAACACTAGTGTTCCATACAAGCTATAGATAGGAGAACTTTGATTTTCAGTATGAATTACATGGGTAAACACTAGTGTTCCATACAAGCTATAGATAGGAGAACTTTGATTTTCAGTATGAATTACATGGGTAAACACTAGTGTTCCATACAAGCTATAGATAGGAGAACTTTGATTTTCAGTATGAATTACATGGGTAAACACTAGTGTTCCATACAAGCTATAGATAGGAGAACTTTGATTTTCAGTATGAATTACATGGGTAAACACTAGTGTTCCATACAAGCTATAGATAGGAGAACTTTGATTTTCAGTATGAATTACATGGGTAAACACTAGTGTTCCATACAAGCTATAGATAGGAGAACTTTGATTTTCAGTATGAATTACATGGGTAAACACTAGTGTTCCATACAAGCTATAGATAGGAGAACTTTGATTTTCAGTATGAATTACATGGGTAAACACTAGTGTTCCATACAAGCTATAGATAGGAGATCTTTGATTTTCAGTATGAATTACATGGGTAAACACTAGTGTTCCATACAAGCTATAGATAGGAGAACTTTGATTTTCAGTATGAATTACATGGGTAAACACTAGTGTTCCATACAAGCTATAGATAGGAGATCTTTGATTTTCAGTATGAATTACATGGGTAAACACTAGTGTTCCATACAAGCTATAGATAGGAGAACTTTGATTTTCAGTATGAATTACATGGGTAAACACTAGTGTTCCATACAAGCTATAGATAGGAGAACTTTGATTTTCAGTATGAATTACATGGGTAAACACTAGTGTTCCATACAAGCTATAGATAGGAGAACTTTGATTTTCAGTATGAATTACATGGGTAAACACTAGTGTTCCATACAAGCTATAGATAGGAGAACTTTGATTTTCAGTATGAATTACATGGGTAAACACTAGTGTTCCATACAAGCTATAGATAGGAGAACTTTGATTTTCAGTATGAATTACATGGGTAAACACTAGTGTTCCATACAGGCTATAGATAGGAGAACTTTGATTTTCAGTATGAATTACATGGGTAAACACTAGTGTTCCATACAGGCTATAGATAGGAGAACTTTGATTTTCAGTATGAATTACATGGGTAAACACTAGTGTTCCATACAGGCTATAGATAGGAGAACTTTGATTTTCAGTATGAATTACATGGGTAAACACTAGTGTTCCATACAGGCTATACGATCGTGATTAACATCTGTAAGCTCCAGGTATAGAAATCTGTTTTGCCAGTACAACAAACACGAATAGCAGACGCCATCTTTAAGTGTAAAGGCACTACTTTGCTTTATATTAATAGCGAAGGATAGGGCATTCGATCACGGGTTCTTTAGGGCTAACACTTTTTAAACTAGCGATTTCTCTCTTTTTTTTTTTTAAATAGCTTTCGGTTTCACTTGTCAGTCAATAATCCCTCGATGAATGGAGTTAAGCAATGATGGTAAAAGTAACGAGTGTTAAAAACAATCTCCTGAGTCATTTCTATAGACGTGTATTAAGATTAGATAGACGGAATAATCAACTTTGTGAATGACAGCAGTCATAACACGAGCTATCCGGTAATCGGCTTTACGAAATTCCTAATACGAATATAGAGTGATAGCACGTGAAAAATAGCGATATGTAATATGCAGAAAAGCTACGACCTATTAAAATACCTTGAATATCAGAGGTATTAGTAAATGTGTAAAAACAAACAGCAAATAAACCACATTACTCTGTAGCTTACCCGCATAACCAACAGTCGGATGTAGGAAGTCGACTCCTGGCGATGGTAGACCTATTCCGTTCATAGAATACGGGGTAGACTTCAGATAGGCCACACCTGGCGAAGAAGTCGGCTGATAGCCTGACGGTGTGAAAGACATGCCGGCTGCTGGAAATGCCAGGATGCTGCAGTGGTATCGGTGATCGCTTACCTAGTAACCCGTCGAGGCCGAGGCCGTAAAATCAAAATAGTATCGTTTGAACTCCTTCAAAAATACACACAAAGATTCGTCTTATTACACACGATCTTTCTTGAAAACAATGAACTAGGAATATCACGTGATGAGGCACGGCGAACTTTTGTGAAACCGTTGCCCGTGCAACCCTGACGCTCCGAGCCCACTTCGAACAGCCAGAAGTTACGATCGCGGTATTATAATACTACGAGCTTCGAGCACGGGTATCTAGGCGACGGAGGGATAACTTTGTTGGGTGGCGAGCAACCATAAACCTGCTGCGAGTTGTTCCCACCTTCGCTGTGGAATTCTATACAGATACACCAATCATTTGCCATGATTACAAAACGATGTCTGAAAGGCGGAGCTTACGAAAGAGAAAACTATTCCATTGGTCCAGGTGCTTGCATGGCTATTAAAAGCTATGTATAGGTATCTATAGGCATCCAGACACATTAATACATAACGTAGTAGGAAGGTACTAGGGCATGTTATTTATGGCTGAAAAGCGTGTTCAGTAGTTAACATAAAATAATCAAAACTGTACGTGAAATAAAGCAACACATATGCAAGTATAATACAGGGTTACTAAAGTGAACGTAAGTGGTAGATATTTTTTTACTACACCGCTCTGTTAATTTGGCTTAAGGGATATAACCCTTACCCTAGGAATATGAGTGATTAAACAGCTCAATTTGTGTAAGGTCAACCTGAAACAAATTAATATATGTATAACATTGCAATCTGGTTTACACATCGTGGGATGTTAGATTCAGAGTTGTAAGCTGATGTTACGAAGGTCGACACAGTAGGATACGTAGGGTGGTGTTATCAAAAGTGTAATAGCTCCTTGTGTAACATTGTAGCTTGAAGTGAACTGTTTATTGTGTAATATACCAGTTACAAATGTATAGTTTATTATATAGCATCGTACCAAGAAATGAACTGTTTACTGTGTAGCATTCCGATTAGTAATGTATAGTTTGTTGTGTAACATCGTAGCGTGAAGTGAACTGTTTACTGTGTAACGTTCCGATTAGAAATGTATAGTTTCTTGTGTAACATCGTAGCGTGAAGTGAACTGTTTACTGTGTAACATTCCGATTAGAAATGTATAGTTTCTTGTGTAACATCGTATCATAAAATTAACTGGTTTTGTGTGTAACATTCCGATTAGAAATGTATAGTTTCTTGTGTAACATCGTAGCGTGAAGTGAACTGTTTACTGTGTAACATTCCGATTAGAAATGCATAGTTTGTTGTGTAACATCGTATCATGAAATTAACTGGTTTTGTGTGTAACATTCAAGTTAGAAATGTATAGTTTGTTGTGTATCATCGTAGCGTGAAGCAAACTGTTTTTGTGTGTAACATTCCGATTAGAAATGTATAGTTTGTTGTGTAACATCGTGGCGTGAAGCAAGCTGTTTTTGTGTGTAACATTCCAATTAGAAATGTATAGTTTGTTGTGTAACATCGTGGCGTGAAGCAAGCTGTTTTTGTGTGTAACATTCCGATTAGTAATGCATAGTTTGTTGTGTAACATCGTGGTGTGAAGCGAGCTGTTTTTGTGTGTAACATTCCGATTAGAAATGTATAGTTTCTTGTGTAACATCGTATCATAAAATTAACTGGTTTTGTGTGTAACATTCCGATTAGAAATGTATAGTTTCTTGTGTAACATCGTAGCGTGAAGTGAACTGTTTACTGTGTAACATTCCGATTAGAAATGCATAGTTTGTTGTGTAACATCGTATCATGAAATTAACTGGTTTTGTGTGTAACATTCAAGTTAGAAATGTATAGTTTGTTGTGTATCATCGTAGCGTGAAGCAAACTGTTTTTGTGTGTAACATTCCGATTAGAAATGTATAGTTTGTTGTGTAACATCGTGGCGTGAAGCAAGCTGTTTTTGTGTGTAACATTCCAATTAGAAATGTATAGTTTGTTGTGTAACATCGTGGCGTGAAGCAAGCTGTTTTTGTGTGTAACATTTCGATTAGTAATGCATAGTTTGTTGTGTAACATCGTGGTGTGAAGCGAGCTGTTTTTGTGTGTAACATTCCGATTAGTAATGTATAGGTTGTTGTGTAACATCGTAGCGTGAAGCAAGCTGTTTTTGTGTGTAACATTCCGATTAGTAATGTATAGTTTGTTGTGTAACATCGTAGTTAAAGTGGAACTATTTCAACAAACCATAACACATAACGTGTATATATTTAACAGATTCACATCCGTCAGTTTCTGTGTTAAATAGTATCAATAGTTATTATTTAATATATGTTTCTTTATAACATCGCATTACATGTTTTTTGTCAACTGATGGACCGACTGTGTCCGTGTTTTATTCTATTGGTTCAGTACAGGTAAACCAGGGTTATACGTTCGATTGTGATGCTAATACTGATATGTATTAATAACCTATCGGTAAGAGTTCGCTAAACTTATTTTACAGACAATAAAAACACACTGATATATTTTACAGCCAATAAAAACACACTCACATATTTTACAGACAATAAAAACACACTGATATATTTTACAGACAATAAAAACACACTGACATATTTTACAGACAATAAAAACACACTGACATATTTTACAGACAATAAAAACACACTGATATATTTTACAGACAATATAAACACACTGATGTATTTTACAGACAATAAAAACACACTCACATATTTTACAGACAATAAAAACACACTGACATATTTTACAGACAATAAAACACACTGACATATTTTACAGACAATAAAAACACACTGATATATTTTACAGACAATAAAAACACACTGATGTATTTTACAGACAATAAAACACACTGATGTATTTTACAGACAATAAAACACACTGATGTATTTTACAGACAATAAAAAACACACTGATATATTTTACAGACAATAAAAAACACACTGATGTGATTTTACGGACAATAAAAACACACTCACTCATATTTACGGACAATAAAAACACACTGATATATTTAACGGACAATAAAAAAACACACTGACATATTTTACGGACAATAAAAACACACTGATATATTTTACAGACAATAAAAACACACTGATGTATTTTACAGACAATAAAACACACTGATGTATTTTACGGACAATAAAAACACACTGATATATTTTACAGACAATAAAAACACACTGATGTATTTTACAGACAATAAAAAACACACTGACATATTTTACAGACAATAAAAAACACACTGACATATTTTACAGACAATAAAAAACACACTGATATATTTTACGGACAATAAAAACACACTGATATATTTTACAGTAATAAAAACACACTGATATATTTTACAGCCAATAAAAAAACACACTCACATATTTTACAGACAATAAAACCACACTGACATATTTTACAGACAATAAAACACACTGATATATTTTACAGACAATAAAAAACACACTGACATATTTTACAGACAATAAAACACACTGACATATTTTACAGACAATAAAAAACACACTGATATATTTAACAGACAATAAAAACACACTGACATATTTTACAGGACAATAAAACCACACTGATATATTTTACAGACAATAAAACACACTGATGTATTTTACAGACAATAAAACACACTGATGTATTTTACAGACAATAAAACACACTGATATATTTTACAGACAATAAAACACACTGATGTATTTTACAGACAATAAAACACACTGACATATTTTACAGACAATAAAACACACTGACATATTTTACAGACAATAAAAACACACTGATATATTTTACAGACAATAAAACACACTGATATATTTTACAGCCAATAAAACACACTCACATATTTTACAGACAATAAAAACACACTGACATATTTTACAGACAATAAAAACACACTGATATATTTTACAGACAATAAAAACACACTGACATATTTTACAGACAATAAAAACACATTAGCACTCATCACAAGAATTTGGAACACACCGGCACTCTCCATAAAGTATAGAAACACACCGTGTACTCTCTATAAACTATACAAACACACCGGCACTCTCCATAAACTATACAAACACACCGGTACTTCCCATAAACTATACAAACACACCGGTACTCTCCATAAACTATACAAACACACCGGTACTCCCCATAAACTATACAAACACACCGGTACTCTCCATAAACTATACAAACACACCGGCACTCTCCATAGGCTATACAAACACACCGGTGCTTCTCCATAAACTATACAAACACACCGGTATATCCCATAAACTATACAAACACACCGGTACTCTCCATAAACTATACAAACACACCGGCACTCTCCATAAACTATACAAACACACCGGTACTCCCCATAAACTATACAAACACACCGGTACTCTCCATAAACTATACAAACACACCGGTTTCCCCTATAAACTATACAAACACACCGGTTGCTCCCCATAAACTAATACAAACACACCGGTGCTCTCCATAAACTATACAAACACACCGGTTGCTCCCCATAAACTATATACAAACACACCGGTACTTCCATAAACTATACAAACACACCGGCACTCTCCATAAACTATACAAACACACCGGTACTCCCCATAGGCTATACAAACACACCGGTTAATATCCATAAACTATACAAACACACCGGTACTCCCCATAAACTATACAAACACACCGGTACTCTCCATAAACTATACAAACACACCGGCACTCTCCATAAACTATACAAACATACCGGCACTCTCCATAAACTATACAAACACACCGGCACTCTCCATAAACTATACAAACACACCGGTACTTCCCATAAACTATACAAACACACCGGTACTCTCCATAAACTATACAAACATACCGGTACTTCCCATAAACTATACAAACACACCGGCACTCTCCATAAACTATACAAACACACCGGCACTCTCCATAAACTATACAAAAACACCGGCACACTTCACAATCAATATAAATACAAAACACGTCTTTCGAAACTTCCTGAACGTATTGGTGTTTTACACAAACAATATAAGCATATTGAGGCTGTATTCAGATAATATAAAACCACTTCACAAATAATACACACACCTACAGTCTTTTCAAAGAAAGAATCACGCTGTCTTTCTTTAAAAGTAATATAAACATTCTGTCACTCTTACTAAAGAATAGAAATAGACTGAATCTCTTCACAAACAACATGAAAACATTGAAGTTTTTTTATAAACATTCGAAACACACTTACCCTCCCGAGGAAATAACATGAGCACATTGGCGCTCTGGAACAAACTTAGCAGTAGCCATTTTGATTAATCAAGCGAGAAAGGTACCGAATATTAATAACATCTGACCTGCAAGACAAAAAGAGTCAATTTCTCCCACATTGTTTACGTCTACACGGCCAAACCGGATGTCGCACGTTCAGTCTGTACGAGACAAACACTGGGAAATTCTGCTGCATTTGTAGCTCGTGGTTTAGACGTAGGTAAACGTAGTTAGAAAGTTTCAGATGCAATTACGGATAAGCATAGGGTATCACGCAAGTGGCGGGCTTAAAAACTAAAATATCTAGATAACTCTGAAGAAATGATGGTATTAAAATATCTACCCTGAAGTGAATGTATACCTGGAGTAAAACGTACACTGGAATGTATATCTGAAGTAGAACGTATACTGGAATGTATACCTGAAGTAGAACGTATACTGGAATGTATACCTGGAGTAGAACGTTTACTGGAATGTATACCTGGAGTAGAACGTTTACTGGAATGTATACCTGAAGTAGAACGTTTACTGGAATGTATACCTGAAGTAGAACGTTTACTGGAATGTATACCTGAAGTAGAACGTTTACTGGAATGAATACCTGGAGTAGAACGTTTACTGGAATGTATACCTGAAGTAGAACGTTTACTGGAATGTATACCTGAAGTAGAACGTTTACTGGAATGAATACCTGGAGTAGAACGTTTACTGGAATGTATACCTGGAGTAGAACGTTTACTGGAATGTATACCTGAAGTAGAACGTATATTGGAATGTATACCTGGAGTAGAACGTATATTGGAATGTATACCTGGAGTAGAACATATACTGAAATGCATACCTGGAGTAGAACGTTTACTGGAATGCATACCTGGAGTAGAACGTTTACTGGAATGTATACCTGGAGTAGAACGTATACTGGAATGTATACCTGGAGTAGAACGTTTACTGGAATGTATACCTGAAGTAGAACGTTTACTGGAATGTATACCTGGAGTAGAACGTTTACTGGAATGTATACCTGAAGTAGAACGTTTACTGGAATGTATACCTGAAGTAGAACGTTTACTGGAATGAATACCTGGAGTAGAACGTTTACTGGAATGTATACCTGGAGTAGAACGTTTACTGGAATGTATACCTGAAGTAGAACGTATATTGGAATGTATACCTGGAGTAGAACGTATATTGGAATGTATACCTGGAGTAGAACATATACTGAAATGTATACCTGGACTAGAACGTTTACTGGAATGTATACCTGGAGTAGAACGTATACTGGAATGAATAGCTTCAAGAAAATTATGTGGAATGAAATATCTACCTTAAAAAGATATACCCTAAAGTGAGATACCTACCCTAGAGTTGTATGTTTACCTAAAAAGGATTATATACCCTGAAGCGGAATATTTACTTTAATGAAAATTATATACCTTGAAATGGAATGTATATATATGATAAAGTATGCTTTTCTTATTTCTTTGGTAAAGAAAGTGTTTATTACACATCTGTTCGGCATAATAAATATGTATTATCTTTGTTCTGTGATATCCACAACAAACTAGAGAGGACGTTCATCTGTCCAATATAAAACCAACTAGTCACTTTTAGTCATGACAATGGATAAAACAATAAATCTTTATCTATATAAATATGTTATGGTAGCTGGTTTTTGGTTTTGATCTAAGTGGGTTGTGTTTTGTTTTGTTTTCTAGTCTGAAGTTGATATCAATTATTCTTAAAAGACTAGTTATTGTGTTATTCTAGAAATATCTTTTTTGTTATATTTTTTCAGTTCTTGTTGTCATTTCGTATATTTCATTCATCATGAGGACGTCTGTGTAACAATAAAACTGCTTCTTTAAGTTCCAGTTCTGTTTTATTAACCTACAAGTTCGGAACCACGCGTGAACTTTCCATGAAAATTATAATTTTTAAGTCTCTAACATCCTGGAGCCGTGTATGGTTATTTCAGTTCTTTTGATATAAAACGCTTAAAAATTACTTAATGCCAGTTTCTTGGAACACTTCTCACGGGCGGTGCCTCGGAGTGCAGCGCGATATGAAACTTTCGCAGACGCCGCGGTTAGATTGAGAGCGAGGTCGCGCGACGCGTCGCTTTGTTATGTCAGGAAGCTTTTCCCAAGGCGACAGTACGTGCAATGAAAAGCGCTTCCCATGGAACGTGTCATTGTGCAAATGCAATTGTCGTGTACGAGGACACTCACAGACTGCATAATTGTGACGTTCTGGCGGAGAGGAGGGCAAATATTTGAGAGAAACTGTGTATTACAGCCACGAGCGGCAGCTAAAGTCAATACGATAGGCCATTGGACGCGTCGGAGAAGATACGCTCGCGAAAATGAATAAATCTCCATGACTACCCCAGACAGAAGTGGAAGAAAACTCATAAGGACTGGTTAGTGGTACTTCAAGAATTCATAACTTCATGAGCCCTTCCAAATATGAAGGGTCATCTCTTCGGCTGTTGAAAGCTTTCTGACAACACTTAGCGAAATAAGCTGACCCAGCAACTAACAAGACAATGTGAATGTGTTCCCGTGCTCCAGAGAATGGAGTAGCAAAGAGAGTGAACGGATTACTTGAGACGTCATCTGTAATGTGTGTCGTAGGTTACATGTGTGTCCTTACTTTAGAAGAAACACAGCGAATTAAAGTAAGAGAAACGGTGAAAAAAACCAACAACAACTGGACACAGAAAAAAAATGTAACATTGTCACGTGGAAATAAAAACTCTGAATAAAGACAGCGAGCAAGATATGATAAAGAAATACAACAAGACTAAAAAATCTATACCATTGTTATGAAGAATAAATAGTTCTAAACATCAAAAACAATAATCCTCGCCATAAACAGTAGATAGAACTTGTTAATTTTAACGCATTAACACGGCACTGTGTACGAATTCTTGTTAAAGCATGATCGTCGGAAAAAAAGGTAGAAAAATACTGAACTTTAATTGTTGTAAGTAATCAGCTGTTTAATAATATCTGTAGTTACTTTAAATGTTCTAAGTAATCAGCTGTTTAATGATGTCTATAGTTACGTTAATTGTTGTAAGTAATCAGAAGTTTTGCGATGTTTATATTTATTGTTTAATTGTTGCAAGTAATCAGAAGTTTTGCGATGTTTATATTTATTGTTTAATTGTTATACGTAAAGAAACTGTTGTTCGATGTATCGTTTTGGTCGTTCACTGTTGTTACAAAATTTGATATTTTCTTGGTTTTTCACCGCACTTTTAGTTCACATATTTTGTTAGATGAAAATAAATGAAAGGCCCCAGAAACTTTGTTACATAAATGGAGACTTTCTCCTTAGGAAGAACGTCTTTCGGTTATTTACCTCAGAAATCAGTTTCCAATGACTACAGCGTATCGGAATTATTGAGCGGTAGGACGTGTCTTTTGTTCGAGCCTGCATGGTTGAAACACTCGTGTTACATCAAGAATGTTTGTTTACGTTTGAGCTTTTCTGTTCCAATTCTTCATATTCACTGCCACTTCCCGCAGGATTTGTATTGACTCTTACTGTGTAGAGGTTTTCAGAGTTAACCTGGTTTCGCAGCTACCTTCGCTACTTGTCTGTGAGAGTTAACTGGGCGTCAAAGCGCGATGTTCCAGATTTCGTGTCTGCCATCAGATGTAATTTTGCTATCGTCATTCGTTTAGTATAGGAACTTTTTATGAAGGTCAGTGGAGTCCAGCTGATACCCGAGACATTCCACGGTACTACTTACACATCTTATGCATTATGTGTGAAGCCGCTTTTAGATGTCTCTGTTTGCTTTTTAAGTTGTCATGTTGTCAGTAATCAGACGTTCTACGATATATTTGTTCATGTCTTAATTGTTGTCAGTAATCAGTCGTTCTACGATATCTTTGGTGATTTCTTAATTGTTGTAAGAAATCAGATGTTTTATCATGTTTCTGTCCGTCCTTCAATCCTTGTGATACAACCAGCTGTTGTATGAAATTTCTGATGGTTTATCCGTGAAGCTGCCCCAAACACTTCACTGTGCTCGCTGTCCTCCAACCCCATGACGTTTTTTTTTCAAATGTTCAACATCTCGCTGTATGGATATTTGTTTTTATGAACGGACTTTTCTGTATACATTCTTCTAACCATAAGTCCAGCCATAGTGGTATTGCATTATAGAAGAATCACAGTTAATGGTTGACGTATTAGGCTATGGATCAAAGGTCCAGTGTTCCACGCGTGATATGCTACTGAGCATGCTCTGAAGGTCTAGTTGTGTTGGTTTTGTAACTGACATCCAGTACTACTATTTGTTGGTTCTGTAACTGACATCCAGTACTACTATTTGTTGGTTCTGTAACTGACACCCAGTACTACTATTTGTTGGTTCTGTAACTGACATCCAGTACTACTATTTGTTGGTTCTGTAACTGACACCCAGTACTACTATTTGTTGGTTCTGTAACTGACACCCAGTACTACTATTTGTTGGTTCTGTAACTGACATCCAGTACTACTATTTGTTGGTTCTGTAACTGACACCCAGTACTACTATTTGTTGGTTCTATAACTGACACCCAGTACTACTATTTGTTGGTTCTGTAACTGACATCCAGTACTACTATTTGTTGGTTCTGTAACTGACACCCAGTACTACTATTTGTTGGTTCTGTAACTGACATCCAGTACTACTATTTGTTGGTTCTGTAACTGACACCCAGTACTACTATTTGTTGGTTCTGTAACTGACACCCAGTACTACTATTTGTTGGTTCTGTAACTGACATCCAGTACTATTATTTGTTGGTTCTGTAACTGACATCCAGTACTACTATTTGTTGGTTCTGTAACTGACATCCAGTACTACTATTTGTTGGCTCTGTAACTGACACCCAGTACTACTATTTGTTGGTTCTGTAACTGACATCCAGTACTACTATTTGTTGGTTCTGTAACTGACATCCAGTACTACTATTTGTTGGTTCTGTAACTGACACCCAGTACTACTATTTGTTGGTTCTGTAACTGACACCCAGTACTACTATTAAGTTCAAGTTAGTCACATAGACGGATTCACGTTTAAAACACCAACACAAATACTGAATGGTATGGAATTCGTCCTTATTCAAATACTTACGTGACGGTTTCTAGTGGTTCAGCGGTGAGTCTGAAGGCTGTTAAAGCTAAAAATCGGGTTTCGATCCTTGTTCTGTTGTACAGTACAATAGCCCACTCTATAGTTTTGTACTTACCTACAAACTAACCGAATGTTTGGATAATAAACTTCCCTTGGCAGTGACGGCGGTGACGTGCTGCTGTATTAGCACGTGAAAATTATTCTCTTGACGCGAGAATACCCTTTTCTAAACTTTCTGTCTATCTAAAACACACAGATATCAGCTGACGAGGTTCGTAAACAAATGTCTTGGAATTTCGTACGACAGTAAAATCATCTTTACACGAGCATGTTAAGTGAAAGCTTTGTGTAACAGAGATTACGTGGAGAGCGCTTGAGACCTAGCGTCACGCCACGAGCTCCTCTAAATTCACGTGCTAAGAGCCTACAGCATTCCCAGCAGCTGAGAGTTTGATACAAGCATAACAGATATACAACAGCAGGCTTGAATGAATAATGTAATACTTGATGGCTTACGTTATATGAACTTGTGTTTGTTTGTTTGTTTTTTGAATTTCGAGCAAAGCTACACGAGTGCTATTTGCGCTAGCCGTCCCTAATTTTGCAGTGTAAGACGAGAGGGAAGGCAGCTAGTCATCATCACCCACCGCCAGCTCTTGGGCTACTCTTTTACCAACGAACAGTGGGATTGACCATGACGCTATAACGCCCCCACGGCTAAAAGGGCGAGCATGTTTGGTGCGGCGGGGATTCGAACCCGTGACCTTCGAATTACCTTAATGCCTTAACTCACCTAGCCATGCCGGGCCTGAACTTGTATTTAAGCCAGCGCCCAGAAGAGGACGTTGTTTCGATAATATATGTGTTGATAACTAGAAATATAAGAACCTAATATAATACATACATGTAACAAAATATAATATATTTTATTGAACCCAGTACCACACCCTTAAAATTGTTTGTTCTTTCTTTCGTTTTGTTCCAGAGTAAAAACACATGGAGCTATTTGCTGGGCCCACCTAGGAGAATCGAACCCCGGATTTTAGTGTAATAAAGTCTGTAAACTTACCGTTGTCCCATGAGAGGGCGACACGGAGAATAACTGATTGATAGATAGACAGAATTATTTCTTAAAGTGTGTGTGTGTCTTCTTATAACAAAAGCGAAATCGGGCTGGCTATCTGCTGAGTCCACCGAGGGGAATCGAACACTCTATAAGAAACTTTTCTTGAGACTTCTCTGGTATATATTAGTCATAATGTTTGCTTATTGGTAATTAAGCCCAAAGTTATACACAAAAGGCTTACTACACTGTACTCATCACAGATATCGAAATCCAGTTTTGAATCGAGAGATTTATCTTATCGCTTAACTACTAAGGTGGGGACATATTTGACACCAGAATTCAAGGGCATAACTATGATGAAGATTGTATAACAAGTTCATAGAGCGTTTCGTAAGAGAAACAGTTTGTAATAGGAGTTCTTGAATTTAGTCGGTTCCAAGTGAATAGGGCTGGAAATGTACAAGAAAGAACCAATAATTGTAAATAAATAAAATCAGTTGTTATTAACGTAAAGCTATTTGCGCTGTGTCCATTTGAAGAATAAAACGTCGTATCCTGTGACATGATAAGCTCTCAAGCGAACTGCTGAAGCACCAGTGTTTGTTTGCTTGTTTCTAAAACCATCTGCTGTGTTTACCGACGGGAATCAAACCCCGGATTTCAGCATTGCAAGCCCGTAGACTCACCGTTGTTGAAATTCGCGCATAGTTACTCCAGAAATATCTGCACTGACCATTCGCAATTGAAAAGAGATAAATTAGAAAGAGGGCAGCTTGTCAACACCACCTACCGCCAACTCTTGTGCTACCCTTTACCAATGGAATTGATCAAAGGTTATTAGGCACTTAGGTCGAAAGGGCGAGCTTATTCAGTCACGGGATTCGAGCCTGTGACCTATATATTCCTAGTTAAGCTTCCTAACCACCTGGACATGCTAGACCTAGCCACGGGAGACAAATGAGGATAATATCAAATTCAAAGTACAAGAAAATTCACTAAAAAAAAATATTTCGTAATATTGATGTGCACTTAACCGCCCATAAATTTTGAAATGATAAAGTGACTACTTAAAAGCACCATCTGCCAGTTCTTGAGCTATTTAATTAAATAGTGTGGCTTGCCTGTCACTATTGTAACCCACACATCACCCCAAAGTAGTGACGTGATTCTGGAGCGATGGGGTAAGAATCATGGATCCACGTACCCCACCCCCCCAACAAAAAACAACAGAAAGTTTGTTGTTTTTTTTAATTTCGCACAAAGCAACTCAAGGGCCAACTGTGCTAGCGGTCCCTACTTTAGCAGTGTAAGACTAGAGGGAAGGCAGCTAATCATCACCACCCACCGCCAACTCTTGGGCTACTCTTTTACCAACAAATAGTGGGATTGACCGTCACATTATAACGCCCCCATGGCTGAAAGGGCGAGCATGTTTGGCGCGACGGGGATGCGAAGCAGCGACCCTCAGATTACGAGTCGCACGCTTTAATCCACGTGGCTATGCCGGGCCAACAGAAAGTAAGTTACAGGTAAATGAACGGCGTGTAGATCGTTACAATCTATAGGATAAAAAGAAATTAATTATCTAAAAATCAAGAAAAAATAAGTAATAAAACCAGAAAAGCTAGGAAAAAAAGGCTTACAGTAGGTAACCCTAAAATAATAAAAGTCAAATGAAAAATAATATGATGTAGGAAAACAAAAGTAAACTTACATAAATACATGAAAAAACAAAGTATGAAACACGCATCTTGTAGAGAGGTAAAACATGCATTATACACAAGGTAAACGATGAATAACGTAAATACGTACTGCAGAAAAGACAAAGGATAATTACAGAAGCGGAGAGAGGATACATAACAGAAAATACGTGAAAAATGCAATATAGACAAGATAGAATATGCATTACAGATAAGGTGATAGATGCATTACAGAAATGAAAGATATTTTATAAACATGGTAAAGGATAAGTCATAAACAAGATAAAAAGATGCGTTAGAGACAAGGTAAAAGATGCATTACAGGCTAGATAAACATGCATAACGATAAAGGTGGACATTACAGTACAGAAAAGGTTGAGGTCTATTACAGAAAGCATGTGAAAAATACACTGTAAACAAGGTAAAAGATGTATTACAGATACAGTAAGAGATGCATTACAGAGAAGGTAAAATATATGTTGTAGAAAAGGTAATGGATACGTTAAAGAGGCTCAAAAACATGACAAGGAAGATGGACTTTTCCAAACCAAGGAGACATGAAAAAGAGAGGTAAAAAACAATTTATTAATAATACAGCCTAGTCACAAAGAGTAGAATAAAACATTTATAAATAATACATCCTGGTCTCACAGAGTAGAATAAAACATTTATAAATAATACAGCCTAGTCAAAAAGAGTAGAATAAAACATTTATAAATAATACAGCCTAGTCTCACAGAGTAGAATAAAACATTTATTAATAATACAGCCTGGTCTCACAGAGTAGAATAAAACATTTATTAATAATACAGCCTGGTCTCACAGAGTAGAATAAAACATTTATTAATAATACATCCTCGTCACATTGAGCAGAGGAAAAGATTAATGAATAATACATCCTGGTCTCACAGAGTTGTAGAAAATATTTATAATACAGTTTAGTCTCACTGAGTATAATAAAACATCTACAAATAATACATCCTGGTCTCATTGAGTAGAATAAAACATTTGTAAATAATACATCCTGGTCTCAGAGAGTAGAATAAAACATTAATTAATAACACAATTTGATCCCATTTGAACACTGTTTTCATTTTCCAGTCGTCTGGTACAAATAAAATCCAGTTATGAACACTGAATTATTACAATTTCTTTGATCCATATTATGCTGTCTTACGACATAGGTCTAAATGAATCATTGGTTAGGAACGATTTATTTATTAATTTCCAATGTTCCCTGTAAAGCTGTCTTTTATATAGAATAAATCGGCCTTAAGATTCACGAGTCATAAAGATGTCAATGTTTATATGATGCAGATATGAAAGTTATGTGGCTCAAAATGACCACATGTGTTTTCTAGTTCCCATCACACTTGATGACCCTTGATACATCCACTATAGCTAATTCTCGTTTTGTTTTGAGTGTTGGTAGACAAAGCTCTAAACAACAACATGGCGGCCATTATAAAGGGACGAATGATTGGGCCGTTTGGAGCGTGAAGATTGCACGTGAGAGATAAAAAGCTAGCTTCTCTAATCTGTATTGATCTACAGTTTATCAGAGGTTTTAGATAACCGAAACTTTGACATCTCCCTTGATTAATGCTTCTGTGTTTCTCTCTGATATAACAATAGATGGGTAGATAGACAGGTCGACAGATAGATAGATAGACAAGAAGATAGATAAGGAAGGCATTCATGCTAAATAGAAACAGTCACAGAAAGTGAGTGTCTTTATTCGACAACTCGATTGAGAGACTATTTAAACCTTGGTGTCTGTTGTCGCTATTCTGCTCACAAGAACACGAGAGAAAGAAAAAAGCGCCATGCAACACGCATGCGTCAGTGCAAAATATTTGAGATACGGGAATTTATTATTATAGAGGCATTGTCCACAGAAAATTGAGGGGAATAGTTCTGAATATATCAGTGGAAACGTCCAACTGTTATCATAAATTTTGCAAAAGAACGACTGAAGAGAAGTTCTGTGTTTCAGATATTCGTTCAAAGCTACACAAGGGTTATATACGCTAGCTGTAATTAATTTCCAATTGTTATATTAAAGGGAGGGCAGCTAGCCAACAACGTCCACAGTTAAAACCTTGGGCTACTCTATCGGGTAGTAGGAATGGACCACCATCCTTACTCTAATAATGCACGCATGGCCTCAAAAGAGTAAACCGTGATTTCATGGTGCTAGCTATGGAGTCGTATCAAACCGAAATAAAACACTAAATGTATAACTTCACACTATTAGAAGGGGAACCCCAAGATATAACCTTCCCATCACATACGGAAACATGCACTCGCTATGTAACACAAACATCACCATATATTCAGCACGAACCAGTATATTTCCTCAACAAAAACAAAGTTTAATAAGTCACAGATTTCTGTCTCTCTTTTAACAATTTTTAATTGTTACATTGTGTAAAATTTCACTTGATCTGTAACAGGGGACTCATTAGAAATAACTAGGCTTAACGTGAATTGAAAGATGGAGTCTTGTTGAGTGCCGGATGATACCTCTCGTTCGACTTAAAAAAATTAAAAAAAATTATATATATGTGTCTTTTCTCTCACGTTACAGATACACACGTCTCTTTGTATGACTTTCAATATCTAAATAAAATCTACGTGGATCGCACTGCGTTACAACAAGCCGCCATTTGGTAGCAGAAGACAATAATGAGTGAAGTAACGACTTGTATGTGTCAGTTCACTTAGTGTAATGAAAAACAAGTGTGCATGACAACCCTCTAAGAGTGAACAAACACTCTCCTAGCAACATTGTTGACAGAGTCATTCAGTAGTGAGACATTTAGTCTTCTGCGTTTGTTTACATAGTGCGGATTCAACAATGACAGGAAAACAAACAATACGGATACACTTTGATAGCTGCTGTTCGTCTAGAAAAGTATTGTTTACAAATGATAACAGATAGGATTCTTTTTATAAATTAAAATCGCTTATTATTTGATTGATTAGAAGTATACAATTTTATATCATAAACATGATAAAACATGTTAACACCGAGCACGAATTCAGGAGTACACAAACAAACGGTTCATATCTAAATAGCGATCATCACATCAGTAGACAATACACAGACATATAAATATAACATGAACACTATTCAAGGAGACTATGGACAGACAATTACATTTTAATATGAACACTGTCCAAGAAGACTAAGGACAGACAGTTACATTTTAACATGGACACTATCCAAGAAAACTACAGACAGACAGTTACATTTTAACATGGACACTATCCAAGGAGACTACGGACACATAGTTACATTTTAATATGGACACTATCCAAGGAGACTAAGACGGACAGTTACATTTTAACATGAACACAATCCCAGAAGACGAAGGACAGACAATTACATTTTAATACGAACACTATCCAAGGAGACTACGAACATACAGTTACTTTTTAACACAAACACTATCATAGGAGAATACGGACAGACAACTAACTTTTACAATTGGCCAAATTCCAAGGAGGGCACAGAAAGAAAAGTTATAATAAAAGTCGCCACTACAATAAATCTCTAGGACTAAATATAATACAAAAAAGCCATGAACACAAACTGAATTTTAACATTTCTCGCCATCTCAGGAGTGATAGAGCAAAAATTTTAACACTAAAGAACAGCATCCCAGGAGACTATAGACAAAAAATCAAATGTCAGTAAGGAGTTAGTTTTATGATAAGTTTTGCTAGGTTTAGGTACAGCGAATAAGAAACTTCTCCCAACTGTAAAAACGAAACTTTCATTAATTAATGTGCTGGTTGTGGGGTCGTTAAACACTGTGTCGTAGCGAAATTCTATCTTAACAGAATAATTATCTTAAACCCTTTCTCTGCACGATACAATTTAGTTTTTAATTTTGTTTATTATAAATTTCGCTATCGGCAATAATTTGCTAACGAATAATGTTTCTTTTTATTTGTCGAATTTTGAACAAAGCTATTTGAAGGATATCTGTCATGGAGTCTGGTGGGCAGAGCACAGATACCCCATGGAGTCCCTAAGTTAGATGTGGGAAGTTAAAGGAAAGGAAGTACTGTCCACCGCCAACTCTTGGGGTTCTCATTTGCACATGAAAAATGAAATTGATCGTAACATTATAACGCCTTCTCAAGCATGCTGGGTGATGGGATACGAATCCACGACCCGAGGGTTGTGTGTTTCGCGCTCCCTGACCACCAGGCCATAACAGGCTCTGACAGATAAACGAATTCCACAGTCCATAGTACAAAGAAAATTTGTTTCAAAGCTTGCGTGTTGGGAAACCTGTTAACTTATTTATCCTTAAAAATGAAATGTGGTTTTTTGTATAGTTTATATTATAAATCTGACCTGCTTAACGAATATCAAATAGGATATATATAAGAGGTTAATGTCTGTCTGTCTGTCCGTAAAACTCATCCCACAGTTTAAGTCCGGTGTGATGAAACTTAATGAAGTTGGTGTCAAAGTTTCATTACAATAGGGTCTGAAAGAGTCTATTTAATGCACGTGTCCGATATTTGAATAAATAAGTAAATAACAGCTTTATGTGAAGCCAAAATGTTTGTTTGTCTTTGAGCTTCGTGCAAAGATACAGGAGGGCAATCTACGCTAGCCGTCCCTAATTTAGCACTTTAAGACTAGAGGGAAGGGAGCTAGTCTTCACCACTTACCGCCAACTCTTTAACTATTCATGTACCAATGAATAGTGGGATTGGTGAAGAGGAGGTTTCGAACCCGTGACTTTCAGATTACAAGTCGAGCGCCATAACCAGCAGGTCATTCCGGGCCAGGATCCAAAATGAAATGTATAAAATAGACCCTCGTTAAATTCGAACAAAACGTAATAGAACCTTATTTTATATCAAGTTTTTCTAAATCGTTCTTTTGACTTATAAACTATACTACTTTCGTTGTGGATAACATAAATTAATTTTGTAAAATTATTATCAATGAAATTATTATTTTTAACTTAAAACTCCTAAAATTGTGGTAAAGTGAGTTTAATGCAGAGTTTACAAATGAATGTTTTCAATAGAGAATCATTGTGATATATCAGAATCGAAGTGTACAATGTTACGAATTAAGTTGTTCCGTGACCGAAGGAATCGCAAGTCCTTCGTACAGAGTTCGTTACATACAAATATCCAGGTATTTTATACTAACGCAGTATAAGTAAGTTACAGCCATGTAATTACAAAACTTGACACAGAGTGGTGTAATTACAAAACTTGACACAGAGTGGTGTAATTACAAAACTTGACACATGGTGGTGTAATTACAAAACTTGACACATAGTGGTGTAATTACAAAACTTGACACAGAGTGGTGTAATTACAAAACTTGACACAGAGTGGTGTAATTACAAAGCTTGACACAGAGTGTTGTAATTACAAAACTTGACACAGAGTAGTGTAATTAAAAAAATTGTCAGAGAGCGGTGTAATTACAAAGCTTGACACAGAGTGTTGTAATTACAAAACTTGACACAGAGTAGTGTAATTAAGAAAATTGTCAGAGAGCGGTGTAATTACAAAACTTGACACAGTGTTGTAATTACATAATTTGATACGGAGTGGTGTAATTTCAATGTATATCATACAAAGATTATTTCTCGAAAGGAAGTTCAGTAACCTAAAGGTTTATATTACTTGTGTAGCTGTGAGAACAGTAGATCGCTGGCCGCAATAATTTTAAACCTAAAGACGTGAAAATATTATTCAAATGTAAGGTATACAAAGTCATACACAATAAATGTAGACAATCTATAAACACAAGACTGGAAGCCATAAACATAAACACATACATAAGGACAGTGGATGAACAGATGTAAACCTACTGGTCGTTAACAGATATAAAAAGACGGATGACTATAAGAAATTATAGACGTAAAGCTACGACGTTTCTATGACCAAGGAAGATATAAGATATAAGTTATGGTAGAGTAATATGGAAATATAACTTTAAGGGTTATATATATAGAAAACACGTGGGGTATATCGGACTGCAGACCATCCAAAAATTGGAATTATAAAAGTAAGACAAAAGGAAACATAAATAAAAACCAACATGGAGAATATAAAGACATAAGGATATATGAAACTCAATACATGAAACTATCCAAAACCATATAACAAACTATAGAACAAAGTAAAAATATTACAAGCCTTTAAACATCTTAGAACATGAGGATAGGATATTATTGGTAAATTCATGGGAAGCCTGTAGACTGGATAAGAAAATTCTGTGAATATAAAACATGGAAAACAGCAACAAATGTCCTTTTCAGTAGGTATGCTTTGTATACAGTATACAGCTAATAAAAATATTCTCAGTTTGAAAAACAAATGTTTCAACGCTATCAAGAGTTATCTGTTTCCTATATGAGTGCTATCTATATTGTACTAGTTTTATCTGTTTAATGTTACAGAACAATTAAAATTATATCACTTTTATCTGTTTACTGTTTGAATCTATGTATATAAATACATTATATCACTTTTATCAGTTTAATGTTTGAGCTCTATAGAATTTTATAAATAGATTATACCAGTTTTATCTGTTTAATTTTCTAACTCTATATCTAGGTTATACCAGTTTTATCTGTTTAATTTTCTAACTCTATATCTAGGTTATACCAGTTTTATCTGTTTAATTTTCGAACTCTATATCTAGGTTATACCAGTTTTATCTGTTTAATTTTCTAACTCTATATCCAGTTTATACCAGTTTTATCTGTTTAATTTTCTAACTCTATATCTAGATCATACCAGTTTTATCTGTTTAATGTTTGAATCTATATATCTAGATAAAACAAGCTTTATCTGCTTAATGTTTAAACTTTATATCTAGATTACTTTAGTTTTTACTCTTTAATGTTTAAATATTATTCCTTTCATATTATGAACGGAGTGTTATATATAATATGTTGTAAAGTAAGATGTATATTGTTACTTTCATGTTATAAATAGAGTAATACAATATGTTATAAAGTAAGATGTATATTGTTACTTTCATGTTATAAACAGAGTAATATAATATGTTGTAACAAAAGATGTATATTGTTACTTTCATGTTATGAACGGAGTAATACAATATGTTATAAAGTAAGATGTATATTGTTATTTTCATGTTATGGACGGAGTAATACGATATGTTGTAAAGTAAGATGTATATTGTTACTTTTATGTTATAAACAGAGTAATACAATATGTTGTAAGGTAAGATGTATATTGTTACTTTCATGTTATAAACAGAGTAATACGATATGTTGTAAAGTAAGATGTATATTGTTACTTTTATGTTATAAACAGAGTAATACAATATGTTGTAAAGTAAGATGTATATTGTTACTTTCATGTTATAAATAGAGTAATATAATATGTTGTTAAGTAAGATGTATATTGTTACTTTCATGTTATGGACGGAGTAATACTATATGTTATATAGTAAGATTATATTGTTACTTTCATGTTATAAACAGAGTAATATAATATGTTGTAACAAAAGATGTATATTGTTACTTTCATGTTATGAACGGAGTAATACAATATGTTATAAAGTAAGATGTATATTGTTACTTTCATGTTATGGACGGAGTAATATAATATGTTGTAAAGTAAGATGTATATTGTTACTTTCATGTTATAAACAAAGTAATATAATATGTTGTAACAAAAGATGTATAGTGTTACTTTCATGTTATAAACAGAGTAATATAATATGTTGTAAAGTAAGATGTATATTGCTACTTTCATGTTATAAACAGAGTAATACAATATGTTGTAAAGTAAGATGTATATTGTTACTTTCATGTTATAAACAGAGTAATACAATATGTTATAAAGTAAGATGTATATTGTTACTTTCATATTATAAACAGAGTAATACAATATGTTATAAAGTAAGATGTATAGTGTTACTTTCATGTTATAAACAGAGTAATACAATATGTTATAAAGTAAGATGTATATTGTTACTTTCATATTATAAACAGAGTAATACAATATGTTGTAAAGTAAGATGTATAGTGTTACTTTCATGTTATAAACAGAGTAATACAATATGTTGTAAAGTAAGATGTATATTGCTACTTTCATGTTATAAACAGAGTAATATAATATGTTGTAAGGTAAGATGTATATTGTTACTTTCATGTTATAAACAGAGCAATATAATATGTTGTAACAAAAGATGTATATTGTTACTTTCATGTTATGAACGGAGTAATACAATATGTTGTAAAGTAAGATGTATTTTGTAACTTTCATGTTATAAACAGAGTAATACAATATGTTGTAAAGTAAGATGTATGTTGTTACTTTCATGTTATAAACAGAGTAATACAATATGTTGTAAAGTAAGATGTATGTTGTTACTTTCATGTTATAAACAGAGTAATACAATATGTTGTAAAGCTAAAATGAACACTGTCAGTTTCTCGTTAACAACGGTGAATATAACTTGTTACAATGAAAGAAAAATATTATTAGATTTAGTTTAACGCAAGTGAAAATAATTTTTTTAAACTAAGCTTAAGGAAGTCCATTGGACTTTAAACTTTATTGATGGAATTTGTTTCTCATTGTTGGTTGTTCTTTTTACGTATTATAATTTATTTTGGACAAGTCTCCGACTTATTATGTTATGTACGTTATGTGTTACGATTTCAAACAGCCTGGAATTTTAATTTATGAGTTAATTACATGTAGGTATATATTAAATTTATGACATATGCCAACAGTATTGATACACAAAATTTAATTTTTCTAAAGGTAAATATATTTTAATAGAGAGAGAACTATACAATTTATAATAAGTTATTATAAATAATTATTTATACATAAAAAATTTACAAACTCGCATACAATATCCAGTCTTCTATCTGATCTGAAACTGAATATTTTATCGACGATCCAGGTCCACGTTGAGCGAATTAATTTCATGTTGATATTTTTCTCTTGAGCAGAACACTAGCTAGCTGTATTCATGTTTGGCCTAACACAGTTTACAAGTTTAATCTTCTCGAGGACGATAGATATGTAATATTCTGATAGAAATGCTAACGTCTGAAGTTGAACGGATTATGATGTTCGAAATCTATGAATGTTCCTGGTCAAATATCAAATATCTGTAGTTTTCCGATTAATAAGCGTTAATCACAGTTGTAACTTCCGAGGCTTACAGAATACTAACTGTAGATGACCAACAATGTACATATATATATATATATATATATATATCTGTCACTTCGCCTCTTGCGTTTTCTAGATTTTTTTTAAATTTGCCGAGATTTTCGAAAATTCATTTGGCCACAAGATACGCTAGTGCTTTCTTACTGTCGAGAATATTCTACAAATTTAGAGAACAGGCGGGACTTGCGCAGTACACATTCAACAATATAAGTTACACGCATTAAACTGAAATGAACGTAGATATTAAAATAAAATTGTAAAGTAAATATGTCACATACTGAATGAACAGATTGAGGTCTGGCGATTCCTTATGTCCTTGTCGTGGATTAGTAGTTATTTAGTCGTAGGTTAGCTTCACTACGTTTTCTAGTGTAAGGCCAGTTTACATAAGGGGTTTAATTCAATTCATCAAAGTGAGCTTCCGTTTGTTCCTTTTCCAACATTTAAACAGCTCTGACGTTTGATATTTCTGCTGTTCAGTAACACTATCAGATGCTTATTAAGAAACAACAAATCTGCAATACTGTCAAGTATAACAAAGAAATTAAAGTTACTGTCCTTCCCAAAATATATTAGGGTTACTGCTCTTTTCGAAATAAATTAGGGTTACTGTTTTTCGTGAACTATATTCATTGAAACATTCTTCCAGTCAAAATCGTTAAACGTTCACGCATCTAACAACAGATAAACTTATGGATTCGAATATATGTGTGATATATTTCACATAGCACGTCGCATTACACAGTATTAAAACAACACAGTTACTTTTGTAGAAGAAATTATCACTAATACATCTTGAAAGATAAATCATACGAAGTTGGTCTAAAAACTGGAAGCTTTCTTTGTATATTTAGCTGCGTTTCCGTTATTCAAAAAGAAACATGAAGGGTGAAACGACATAGCAAAGCACATGCAATGCCTAAAGGGTGTATACCAACATTCAAAGAAGAAATGCCGTAAGAATGCGTGTCACAGTAATTAAACAGTCAAATAGTGTTTAACAGAAACATAAAAACACAATGAACTACCACACGAATCTTAATAAAGTAATTATAGTAAAATGTACACAATATTAATTATATACAACAAACTAACACTATAAATATACAAACAACGATGTAGTCAAATATCTAATTTACCGAATAGTGTTTTCAGTTAACCCTTACGTTGTGTTCATGTATTCAATTAGACTAGAAATAAGCCTACTACTATTACCGTTATACAAACAGTATTTAAAGTTTTCAAGTGGTTGAATACATGTCAAGTAATAAATTTGCATTTGATACTTTTAACACAGATATTACCAAAATTTTTTTATTACTAATAAATACATTTTATTCCTTCAACAGTCGAAAGAATAGAGAATATTATGTTGGAATATCCGCACTATGTTTTCTGCTTCCTGATCTAGATAGAATAGAGTGATAAAATTGAAGAGTGCTATTCAAGTCTTTTAGAGTGCACGTATATTTTGTTCACGATATCATTTCATTTTTGTGAACAGTTGTTACACAAAACGTGGTGATTAAAGAATTACTTCGAGCCTGATGAAATAACTGAAGAGTATATGCATGTTGGAAGTAAAAAAAAATAGGTTTAGCGAAGTTTTATACTTTTCTTTAATCATTCCATAATGGTTTCCCGTCATTTTTGACAGGCCTATACTGGTGAAGTCATTGCAAAGCAAAATAAATATTGACAGCTTCACTTTAAGAACGACGAGTAATCTGTTCGAAAGCAAGAAAAATATTACTAGCTTTAGATTAATTAAAGTAAGAAAAGAATGTTTTTCAGTTAGGCTTAAGCAAATCCACTCGAGAGAGAGAAAGAGTCAACAAAGTAAGATGTGGGACTGATTGTATGGGCGTTTATTTTTTATAACTACTTCGCTTCCCGCAGATGGATATTCACCAGATTTGGTTTGGAAGTTCATTATGTCCATTCCGAGTTTTACATTTTGCAGTTTTTATAAGCGTTTGTTTTTGTTTATCATTACATATAAGGGGAATCAAATTTTCATGTCCTAAGGTAACTAACCTTTTATTAATCACTAATTTACATGATTTCTATCCATGGGAGGGTGGGTACTCCAACTAGTATATAATATACCAATGCTTTCAAAAAGAGATAATTACACGTATACTGTAATACATATAATAATGAATATCATATTTATCTAAATTATAGACACCAAATAATTATACTTACTGTAAAATGTTATAGTAACATAAACGTTATGTGTTTCTTATTTGATTAATATGTATTTTACGCTTCGGTCACCATACATTCTTATACAACAATTCTTAGTCTACAAGAAACGTAAACAATACCTTCTTGTGCTTTAATTAAAATAAATGTTTTCCAGTGTTTGAACTATTCTTGTTGCTCTGTTTTAACCTATCAAGTCCAGTCTAGACTGTTTCTGTCGTTACACTGTCCTTCTGGCATCACAAATATTTCAACGTAACATTCAATTTGTTGACCTGATTGGCTCAACTAACGTTCAGTTTGTTGACCTGATTGGCTCAACTAACGTTCAGTTTGTTGATTTGATTGGCTCAACTAACATTTAGTTTGCTGATCTGATTGGTTCAACTATTAGTAATGAACCTCATTTAAAGAATATTTCGAACTTTGAATTTTGAAAGTAATTTCCACACGATCTACAAACTAACCTGGAAACAACTCTTACTGTACTGTTTCCTTTATCTTTAGTTTACACACAGTCTTACAAGAGAAAACTACGACCTTGAAACAACTCTTACTGTACTGTTTATCTTTACACACAGTCTTACCAGAGAAAACTACGACCTTAAAACAGCTCTTACTGTACTGTTTATCTTTACACACAGTCTTACAAGAGAAAACTACGACCTTGAAACAACTCTTACTGTACTGTTTATCTTTACACACAGTCTTACAAGAGAAAACTACGACCTTGAAACAACTCTTACTGTACTGTTTATCTTTACACACAGTCTTACAAGAGAAAACTACGACCTTGAAACAACTCTTACTGTACTGTTTATATTTACACACAGTCTTACAAGAGAAAACTACGACCTTGAAACAACTCTTACTGTACTGTTTATCTTTACACACAGTCTTCGAAAGGACCTCAGCTAACCAGTTGGCAACTTTTTCTGCTTTCTTTTTTTACAATTTCATCTTTAATAAATCATCCATATCGACTCGTTACACTTTAATTTGATTTCGTTTAAACAATCATCTGTATACAGTTATTCGCTCCTCTAATTGTATTTAATAATTTTAACTTTTCACCGTTGCATTTCACCAGGAATATAAAGATTTTCTGTAACTTATGAAACTCGATGACTCTTCTTCCTACGATTGTTGGGCCCGGCATGGCCAGGTGGTTAAGGCACTCGACTCGTACGTAATCCGAGAGTCGTGGGTTCGAATTCCTGTTACACCAAACATGCTCGCCCTTTCAGCCGTGAGGCGTTATAATGAAACGATCAATCCCACTATTCGTTGTTAAAGGAGTAGACCAAGAGTTGACGCTGAGTGGTGATGACTAGCTGACTCCCTCCTAGTCTTACGCTGCAGAATTAGGAATGGCTAGCGCAGATAGTTCTCGTGTAGCTTTGCGCGATATTCAAAACAAACCACACCTGCCTTCATCTCCAACCAAACTTATTGGCGTTGAGCAGAAATTGTTTCTTTGTAAATGCCTACTCCACCACCAAATAAAAATACCACATATAAATCGTTACAGATTAAGTTGCACAACACTTTCCCCGTATCATTCATTATGGTTCATTTTGCTCAATAGTTTACAGGTAGATGGTATAGACAGCAATATTTTTAAACTGTTAAATATCGGTTCGTTTAAAGCCACTTACAGTTTCAGTATTTATTTTTTTTTCTCTTTCATTCAGATTTATTCGAATCTTTGCTTAAGAACTTACCGTTTTATTATGTTTAATAAGTTTTAAATTTATCGAATGTAAATGCATAGACAGATTAATAAAAAGGAAGACGGCATGGAAAAGTTGGTAAAAATAATCAGAACAAAATGACGTAATTGCCTGTACGTCTGCGCAGTTATCATCTAGTTACTGATGTTGTGTCGTGGATCATTGATATTACTTGATGTAACACACTTTGAATCTTCCTATCAGGTCGTTGACCATCCATCCAATAACCGCGGTTGGGATGTATAATATTATATTCATGGTTGGACACACTGCAGAGATTATTTAAATCTATAATTATCAGATGAAGTCAATACATCTACCAACAATAGACAGTATTTATATAACTAATAAACCAAATGTGTTTCTTTATTTCTTGAGAAGATTCACAATTCTGATTTTTTTTTGTAAAAACATTAAAAACTTGTACTATTTTCATTATGACACACAATAACTACTTATTTAGTAAACACATTAAATAACTTGAACTATTTTCATTATGACATACAATAATCACTTATTTAGTAAACACATTAAATAACTTGTACTATTTTCATTATGGCATACAATAATCAGGTATTTAGTGAAACATTAAATAACTTGCATTATTTTATTTATATTAGAGAAATATCCAAAGTATTATTACAGTTAACAGAAGAAGAGCGTTGTATAAAAGTTAACCGAATAAACTATTGAGACATTAAGCCTAACTATAATAAACTATTGAGACATTAAGCCTAACTATAATAAGCTATTGAGACATTAAGCCTAACTATAATAAGCTATTGAGACATTAAGCCCAACTACAATAAACTATTGAGACATTAAGCCTAACTATAATAAGCTATTGAGACATTAAGCCCAACTACAATAAACTATTGAGACATTAAGCCTAACTATAATAAACTATTGAGACATTAAGCCCAACTACAATAAACTATTGAGACATTAAGCCTAACTATAATAAACTGTTGAGGGATTAAACTTAACAATGGTAAGTTAATAACATACTACATGAAGTAACCGTCCCCTGAACAAAAGTTATGTAAATTCACGATTAATTAAAGATTATGTTAGCACATGAAAAATTGCTTCCCTTATATGTAATTCAGAAAAGAAAAAAAAAACGTCCACAAAAACCGAAAAATAAAAAATGTGAAATCTCAAGTTTCATGTATTCTACGTGGGTCCAACAAGCCTTCATGTCACATTTGGTAGAGATCCATAGAGGTGGAAGCAATGGTAAAAATCACAAAACCGCCGAAAACGGAAAATGTAGAACTGAAAATTTGAATGTACCTCCTAAAAGTACCTAATTAATTTCCATACCAATTTTGGTAAAAATCTATCACCCCCTATGGATTACTTACATGGGCAAAAAACAGATAACACTGTTATATGTATATATATTACCCTAACAATGTATTATAAAAATAAAATAACAAATATGCGGGTGTGTTTTTTATAGCAAAGCCACATTGGGCTATCTGCTGAGCCCACCGAGGGGAATCGAAACCCTAACTTGTAAATCCGCAGACTTACCGCTGTACAAGCGGGGGCCTAAAATAATAACCTGTTTTACTTAACAGAAAAACATGTCCAACGACAACAGAAAACAAAGTGATACTTAATTTATCACTGGAAGAACGTCTTAAAAATAGTGAGCCATGGCCAAGCGTGTTAAGGCGTGCGACTGGTAATCTGAGGGTCGCGGGTTCGCATCCCCGTCGCGTCAAACATGCTCCCCCTTTCAGCCGTGGGGGCGTTATAATGTGACGGTCAATCCTACTATTCGTTGGTAAAAGAGTAGCCCAAGAGTTGACGGTGGGTGGTGATGACTAGCTGCCTTCCCTCTAGTCTTACGCTGCTAAATTAGGGACGGCTATCACAGATAGCCCTCGTGTAGCTTTGTGCGAAATTCAAAACAAACAAACAAAAATAGTGAACAAGAAACATATTACGCCTAACATATGAGAAATATGTTGAAATAGTGATGTGATACGATGTTAAAGTTAATATAATATAAACATACGCAGTCAGGAATTTAAAGAAATAACACACCAAACAGAAAAGTAGTGTGGAGAGACAACATATAACAGAGGATGAATATACTGAAACACATAAACAAAGTAATGAAGTATTATAAGTTAGTTACAGCAGTAAACTAACAACATATAACAGAGGATGAATATACTGAAACACATAAACAAAGTAATGAAGTATTATAAGTTAGTTACAGCAGTAAACTAACAACATATAACAGAGGATGAATATACTGAAACACATAAAAAAGTAATGAAGTATTATAAGTTAGTTACAGCAGTAAACTAACAACATATAACAGAGGATGAATATACTGAAACACATAAAAAGTAATGAAGTATTATAAGTTAGTTACAGCAGTAAACTAACAACATATAACAGAGGATGAATATACTGAAACACATAAACAAAGTAATGAAGTATTATAAGTTAGTTACAGCAGTAAACCAACAACATATAACAGAGGATGAATATACTGAAACACATAAAAAGTAATGAAGTATTATAAGTTAGTTACAGCAGTAAACTAACAACATATAACAGAGGATGAATATACTGAAACACATAAAAAAGTAATGAAGTATTATAAGTTAGTTACAGCAGTAAACTAACAACATATAACAGAGGATGAATATACTGAAACACATAAAAAAGTAATGAAGTATTATAAGTTAGTTACAGCAGTAAACTAACAACATATAACAAATCTGAAAGAACTAGAAGAAAACGCGTGGGAGATAAAGAAATGTTACATAAAAAAAATCAAGCCAAATTAATATGGTATTACACCTATCTCAAACACGTTGAAAGAACACACTAAAGTAATGAGGTATTGTACACCATAGAGAAAAAACATTTTGTAAGACAACCGTAGACTGATTAGGTGTTACCACTAAAAGAAGGAAACCAGTTTGTATGACAACCGTAGACTGATGAGGTATTACCACTAATAGTAGACAAACAATCTGTAAAAGTACCGTAGACTGATAAGGTATTATCAATAACAGTGATGACGAGAAAACCCACTTGTAGAGAAATATATATGTAAACACGGCTGATTTGGGTCTTTACATATATATTACCATTAACAGTAAAGAAACATTTGTTTGACAACCACAGACTGATTAGGTATTACCACTAAAAAAAAAAGAGAAACTCTTTCTATGACAACCGTAGACTGATAATGTATTACCACTAAAAGAAGACGAACATTCTGTAATGCAACAGTAGACTGTTGAGGAACTACCAGTGACAGAAGATAAACATTCTGTATGACAACCGTATACTGATCAGGTATTACCACTGACAGAAGAGAAACAGTTTGTGTGCTAAACGTCGACTGATGAGTTCTTACACCTAAGAGAATAGGTGTCAGACTCTTACCACTGACATTCTGTCAGACTACTGCAGACTGATGACGTATTACCACTAACAAAGGAAAAACAGTTTGTATGACAACTGTAGACTGATAAGGTATTACCACTAACCTGAGAGAAACATTCTGTAATACAACCGTAGACTGATAATGTATTACCACTAATGGAAGAGAAACATATTGTGTGACAACTGTAGACTGATAAGGTATTATCACTAACAAGAGAGAAACATTCTGTAATACAACCGTAGACTGATAAGGTATTACCACTAATGGAAGAGAAACATATTGTGTGACAACTGTAGACTGATAAGGTATTATCACTAACAAGAGAGAAACATTCTGTAATACAACCGTAGACTGATAATGTATTACCACTAATGGAAGAGAAACATATTGTGTGACAACTGTAGACTGATAAGGTATTATCACTAACAAGAGAGAAACATTCTGTAATACAACCGTAGACTGATAAGGTATTACCACTAATGGAAGAGAAACATATTGTGTGACAACTGTAAACTGATAAGGTATTATCACGTGCTTGACAAAACAGCGGAATAATAAAGTTTATTGATACATTACAAGGACGTGTAGCAGCTGTAAGAAACTGTAACCTTCCGAGGTTATCAGGGTATTGCAGTAATTATCATATACAGAATGTTTTCGTGTTATATATGTGTCCTAACCAGGGGCGTAGATCCTGGGGGGGAGATGGGGATACATCCCCCCTTCATTTTAGGTGGGGAGTATGGTGCATACAATCATCCCCCCTACAGTTTAGTCTGTTGAATTGTTTTATTGCATCACAGGCCTACAAATTGTGTGTTTGTTCTTGTGATTCTCGTGTTCTTATCAATCGAATTACATAATTAGGCCTAGATGTAGGCTTTTTCAGTAACCGAAATGTACATCTTTAATATATGCGTGCTTCTAAGCTTTTCGATCTAAGCGATAGTTCGTAAGTATCAGTCAGTAGGCCTAAGTATATATGCAAGTATCGTGGCAACACGATTACTCTGTTACTGTATGTTTACAGCTTTAAGGTTCACGTAATCAGAGATTTCCAATTTGCAAATTGAACAGTCCACATAAGTGGTTGCAAAAATCATCCTCATCATCGGGTGTAAAAAATCTACGCCCCTGGTCCTAATTTACGTACTGTGTCTATGTAACACAGATGTCAGTGGGAGATGTTGACAACGCTAATGCTTGAACACAAATGACTAAATTTCGTTACGTGTTTACCGATTAACGCTTCGTTTCAGTATGGTCTTAAACTTTTGACCAGTTGGTATTTAGGCTAATTTCATAGTGTTCACATTATACCTATTAAATGTTGAAAAAGTGGTTGTTTTTTTTATTTTCCCTTTTCTTATTTTCATCTTTCGAAGCTCTACTCAAATAAGTGGTTGAGTCTAACAACGCAAAATGTATATTTTTCTTCATATTCATTGGCCTTAAGATTTTGGCCGACAGTGTTTTTATTACCAGCACTGGTACGTCTTGTCTCCAAGTTTTATTCTTGTTGTCCATGGTTCTTGTATTTACGTTGGGTTAGTTGGGACTGTTACAGAAGTTATTCTGATATGGAAATGGCCCACTTTTGTTAACAAATAGCGTTATTTTCGTACTCTTGTTAAAACATAAACTAAACTTGGCGTTTAGTTGCTTCGTGTTAATAAACACTAAATTTCTGAACAATTTTCACGTTCAAACACCGAATGGGTGTTTAAATTATATTTGGTGTTGTGAGTCCTTAACATGAATATTTAGAGGTTTCCAAACTAGGATTTTTTTCTGCCCTGTCCTATCCGCTCATGAGTACACCAGTTTATTTACTCTAATTTTATACCTTGAGAAACTCTTTTACTTAAAGTTAACTACAATAATAGAAGGCTAGCTACCCAATCATCTTTATCTACTCGTCAGCAGTGTTTTGCTTTCACGTCTGATTGGCTCTGTCTTTAAACCGCCCCCCAGTGGCACAGCGACGTGCCTACCGACTTACAATGTTAGGATCCGGGTTTCGATACCAGTGGTGGTCAGAGCGCAGATAGCCCATTGTGTAGATTTGTGTCCGAATACAAACAATCAATCAAACAAACTGTCTTTACATCACCCCGGTGGATCAGCGGTACTATCGAGGGGTTTACAACTCTAGAAGTGGAAGTTCGATGCATTCCATGATCAAACTCATTTTTATAACTTATGCTAGACAACAAGCACTGAGTGTAAAACATACAATGTTGGGTAAGTTTCTTCAGGTGACTAACGCTGCCGTTCCGAGTTCATCATCGTTAAAAATCGGATTTAGATACCCGTTATGAGCACAGCACAGATAGCTCGTGGTATAGTTTCGTGCTTAGCAACATGCGCTACCTACTTAACAACACGCTTCAGCTGAAATAAGGTACCAAAATTATCAAACATATGGTTCTGAAATAACATTAAAAAAAATACAAGTCGGATTTGATAACCCTAACGAAACGCCATGTTCATTCTGTACTTCGCTGAGATACGGTCATCATTTCAGTTATTAAAATGGAATATTTCTTAAACGGGAAATACTTACTTACAACGAGAAAGTTAAATTTCTTTAAGAAAAGGACAAAACATTCCGCAATTTGGTTTTGTCTTGAAGCAACGTCCATATAAACATGTCAACGTTTTTGTTTTTCTACATTCAAGAGCTTTCTAATAAGACGTGACTGACGCTCGAGACAAAATTCCTCCAGTGAATTACACCCCCTTCTCTCTCCCCACCGTGTCGAATCCACAAATCTTTACCTACCTACCTGGACAAGCAGCATAGGGTTCCTGAATCTCTGACAGATCACATTATATTGTTGTAGCATCAGTTTGATAAAGATAAGAATCGTGTTGTTGAGTTACACTAAGATAACCTTTCGTTATTAAGTACAATGACAGCTATGACTGAGAAGATTGTGTTTTCGTGGGACTAGTTTGATAAAGATAAGAATTGTGTTGTTGAAATGATATGAGCCAATGTTCGTTATTTAGCATAATATTCACGTACTTAACGAACTGTCACGTTCTGCCACTTTGATAAACCTTACACAAACACTCCAACGTATTTATATATATATATAATGTCCGTTACACAATAATGTTCATAATTGTTCAGAAGTTAGAGTTGATAACCTATCAATATACTTGTCTTTTTATCACACTATCTGTCCATCTATGCATATGAATGATTAGGTTATATTGAGAAGGAATTTTGTGAAATCTAAAATAATTATTTCATGTACTTCGCTGGAAATTTCAATGTAACACTGAACAGAAAAATAGATAGTGTACGATATCACAGATATTACATATAAGATATGTTAAATATTTCGGTAAATGATTTTGGTTGGCTTAAAGTTTTTTGATACATTCATCCAAGTAAAAAGGAATATATTTGGACAGGCCAAGGAGGGCACATTACATTAGATCAAACAACTTGTGTGTTGATTTGAGTATGTCGACAAGAATGTTTGAATTTCATCAGTAAATACGTTTACTTGTGGTCATCCAACAGTCTTACATGTTACACAAAAGTGTTGAGTCTAAATATGGAAGATGACGATAGACGGTTTACCGATAAATGAATGTGAAATACAGTTATAGCGGGTTTCCAAACAAAAGTAACCTCTGATTATCTGAGGGTGTGGTCCTGTAAAATGAGTAATAAAGGTATTTAAATATTTTCAAGGGAAGAGAGAAGATAAATTAATGGTGTAACAAGAGACTGGACATTTCAAGATAAAGTTATCTTAATTATCTCTAACTAATAACATACATAAAGAACTTCGTATAAATCGAGCTATTACATAAAATGATATGTTTACGCCACCATCGCTACAAATTTTATTTAGATTAAACAGACATCTGGCATGGTTACGTGGTTAAGACTCGTAATTTGTCTGAGAGTTACGGATTCGAATTCCCGTCACACCAAACATGCTTGCCCTTTCAGCCGCGGAGGCGTTATAATGTGACGGTCAATCCCATTATTCATTGGCAAAAGAGTAGCCTAAGAGTTGGCGGTGGGTGGTGATGACTAGCTGCCTTCCCTCTAGTCTTACATTCTTAAATTAGGGACGGCTAGCGCAGATCGCCCTCGAGTTGCTTCGTGTGAAATTCAAAATGAATAATAGTATTAATAGTTTATTTTTGAATTTCATAATTTGATAGCGTAATGTCTGTCAAAATAACTATAAAAATTAATTCATTTGTACTTTTTAGGGTTAACTCAGAATACAAATGAACTGATTTTTATAGTTATTTTGATAAACATTAGGTTTGGAAGAAAAATAAGTTAGACTAATGTCTGTAAAAATGTATCTAGATACTTATTTAACGTTTTTAGGACTAACCGCCCTTTGTTAATCATTAGCTAAAGATTAGTACCCTAGAACTGACTGTCTACCGGTTCATTGGTTAGTAACTTCTCGCCTAAGATTTTCAGTTCTGAGCTCGAGATGGTTAGTGGACCTTTGGATATAGGTGAACGTTGTAGAAGTATGAACAAAGTTGCGATCTAAAAACGTGAGATTTATGTGATTTAAAAAATGGTGGTCAGTGTCACTTCTATTTGGTGATTTTAAAGCTATAACAAACAGAACAAATCATTTTATAGGTTAATTGACTCATCAAAGTTAGACCGACTCTCTGTTACTGGTCGGGACATCTGTGATAACATGGATGTTATTTCTCATGTAGTATATTTTACAAAACAAGATAACGAATGTTAAAGTGTTGTAAATTTAGATCTTGAGATAAGCATTCGACCGAATATTTTAGGAAAACACGAACAAAAAATTAATGTTGTAGTTTTTAATTTCGCGCAAAGCTACACGAAGACTACCTGTGCTAGCCGTCTCTAATTTAGCAGTGTAAGGCTAGGGGAAAGGCAGTTAAATAAATACCAATGAATAGTGCGATTGACCGCAGTTACAACGTCCTCACGGCTGAAAAGGCGAGCATGTTTGGTGAGACGGGGACTCGAACCTGCGACCTTCAGATTACGAGTCGAATTAAATGTTAGTATCCACGAAAGATTTATTCCATCTTCTTATCCTGATGATATGAATATTTATGTTAGTCAGAAAACTAAAGTTGATGTAATTGAAAACACAACTTGGAATATATTCTGGATCAAAATTTATAAAAAGATTTCTTTTTTACGGTCTAGTGCTTGTAAAGCGCGTATAGAAAATAAAATTTGGCTGTACATGGTCGTTTCATGAAGTAGAAGGTATTCTGAGCTGAATGTTGTCAGTTTATTACAATTAGTTATTGGTTCTTCATCAAATTGTCAGTAATAGTATTTAGCATAGATTTGAGATGCTAGAATGTTCTTCATAACTAAGTTTCAAAATGTTCTTATTTAATTTGTTTGTAGGAGAGTTCATTGAATCAATCTAAACACCTTATCTTACCTTTCGAAGAATGTGAACAGAATCTAGTATCTCTGAGTGATAAATACGGCCTGGCATGGCCAGGTGGGTTAAGGCGTTCCACTCGTTATCTGAGGGTCGCGGGTTCGCATCCCCGTCGCGCCAAACATGCTCGCCCTTTCAGCCGTGGGGGCGTTATAGCATGATGGTCAATCCCATTATTCGTTGGTAAAAGAGTAGCTCAAGAGTTGGCGGTGGATGGTGATGACTACCTGCTTTCCCTCTAGTCTTACACTGCTAAATTAGAGACGGCTAGCGCAGATAGCCCTCGAGTAGCTTTGCGCGAAATTCAAAAACAAACAATAATAAACTAGCCATTATCAGAACTTGTCGTTTTCAATTTCTGTTCTAAAGTTCTAGCGATCAGCTAGGTTACTAATAACTACTGTATTACTGTACCGATACATTAGCAACAAGCTAGGTTATTAAGAGTTATTGTAGTGACTGTGTTGATACCTTACCAACTAACGTGGTTATCAAATCCTTATTGTTGTTACTGTATAAACACCTTAACAATCAACTAGGTTATCGGTACATGTTTCTCTACTGACACCCAAGCCACCCATTAGATTACACTGTCGTTATTGTACTATACTGTACTGAAGCATAGCAACCGATTACTTTACGTCGTCGTTATGGTATTGATACCCTAGCAACGAGTAAAATCACATCGTCACCATTGTACGGAAAAGTCAGCTATATTACAAAGAACCATTAGTCACTTTTTGTATGAATTCAGTTATCTCTTTGGTATCCACAATATCAGTTTTGATTATAGCAAAAGTACGTCATTGTTAAATATTTAAATTGTTAGAAACGCATTCCACTTTTAAAGTCTTTATATTATAAAAAAACAGATCCTAATAATATCAGCGAGTTAAGAATCAACATTAGAGAAATACAAATCAACATCGCCATATTATTAGTTCGAATCAGAGAAATAAAATCAACATCGACAGTTTATTAGTTCGAATCAGAGAAATAAAATCAACATCGACAGTTTATTAGTTCGAATCAGAGAAATAAAATCAACATCGACAGTTTATTAGTTCGAATCAGAGAAATAAAATCAACATCGACAGTTTATTAGTTCGAATCAGAGAAATAAAATCAACATCGACAGTTTATTAGTTCGAATCAGAGAAATAAAATCAACATCGACAGTTTATTAGTTCGAATCAGAGAAATAAAATCAACATCGACAGTTTATTATCATTCGAATCAGAGACATAAAATCAACATCGACAGTTTATTAGTTCGAATCAGAGAAATAAAATCAACATTGACAGTTTATTAGTTCGAATCAGAGAAATAAAATCAACATCGACAGTTTATTAGTTCGAATCAGAGAAATAAAATCAACATCGACAGTTTATTAGTTCGAATCAGAGACATAAAATCAACATCGACAGTTTATTAGTTCGAATCAGAGAAATAAAATCAACATCGACAGTTTATTAGTTCGAATCAGATAAATAAAATCAACATCGACAGTTTATTAGTTCGAATCAGAGAAATAAAATCAACATCGACAGTTTATTAGTTCGAATCAGAGAAATAAAATCAACATCGACAGTTTATTAGTTCGAATCAGAGAAATAAAATCAACATCGACAGTTTATTAGTTCGAATCAGAGAAATAAAATCAACATCGACAGTTTATTAGTTTGAATCAGAGAAATAAAATCAACATTGACAGACTTTTAGTTCGAATCAGAGAAATACAAATAAACATCGATAGTTTATTAGCTCGTGTACAAGAACGAAATTGAAGATAAAGTTTCATGGAAAGTGACACTAATATATTTAAACTTAAATGATAGAACGTTGTATAGTAGATCAAAATACGTATATCTTTATCTTCCTATGTCAATAATACCAGTTACTTATTCATAATCTTTCTTTGCTTGCTTTTCTTGTTTGTTTTTGAATTTCGCGCAAAGCCACACGAAGGCTATCTGCGCTAATCGTCCCTAATTTAGCAGTGTAAGACTAGAGGGAAGGCAGCTAGTCATCACCACCCACCGCCAAATCTTGGGCTACTCTTTTACCAACGAATAAATGGCCCGGCATGGCCAAGCGCGTTAAGGCGTGCGACTCGTAATCCGAGAGTCGCGAGTTCGCATCCTCGTCGCGCCAAACATGCTCGCCCTTTCAGCCGTGGGGGCGTTATAATGTGCAGTCAATCCCACTATTCGTTGTATCCAACACATACAATAATTAGTACTCGTCACAACGTGAGAAATTCATTTTATTTTTACATAACATATATATATGCACACATTCAAAGCAACAGGAATTCGAAATATCGTTTGCATTTACTTACATTTCGAATTACGGTTATAGGGCATTCTCAGCTTTGACACTCGCAGTCAATCTAGTTAAACTTACACATAAGCAATGTTAAGTTTTAAGCAAATCGAAATATAAATATATAAACAAACGCATTCCAGTAAAAATATTCTTACTAATTCAACATTAATAATAGTTATATACTAAGTACAATCCATAAAGTATCAAAGATAGTAAATGATAAGACATAATATAAATAAAGATAAGATTCAACGTACTTCCGAACTTTTTATAGGCCTATAAACTCTATAGGATATACGTTCAGTTCATTCAAGCGTCAATTAAGAAATTACGAGGGAAAGTGAAATGAGACGCGACTGGCCACGCCCCGATCACTCAATCTTTTGTCTAACAAGGTTGTCAAAGCGCCCTCTGCGAAATGTAAATATATTTATCCTTCTGTGCACAGGAAAAATCTGAATTAGACCTTTCACACTTTTTTTTTTTACTTTTTTGATGCGAGTGATTATTGTATGAACTTTAAAATACCTTTCTCAATCAGATTAGGTATTTAAAACATATTAAAGTATTCTGAATGCAAACTTGTGAACCAAACCAGTTGCTGCAATATTTAATGTTCGTTTTGTTATAAAATGATCCGTGTGTCGTATACTTAGTTCTGCAGTATTCTACGGAATTTTTATTTAACCATAATGTTTCTATAAAACCGAAAATAATAAAAAATAAGAGCGAAGTTTGTATGTGTGTATTGTCTTATAGCAAAGCCACATCGGGCTATCTGCTGAGTCAAGAAAAGCGAAGTTACTGATGTGCCTAGGTAAAGAGACAAATGGACTAGCATTCAAATAGCCACTATGATAAACAGACGGACAGGTAGACAACCACATAGACAAAGATAATGATAGCAATAGTGATAAAAAGATAGAGAGAGAAATAGATAAATAAGTAGACAAACAACCCAATAGCCAAACCGATTAGCAGATAGATAAATATGTAGGCAGACAGACAGATAAATAGATAAACGACCAAATAACCACATCGATAAACAGATAAATATGAAAAATATATCTGAACAGACAGACAGGCAGAAAATGTATAGATCTGTTTGTAACTAAGTGTAAAATACATAGCGCGCTATTTGTGCTGCGACCACAAGTAACAAAACCTTGTTTTTAGCGTAGTAGGTCGCAGATTTAACGTTGTGCCACTGAAGGCAGATAGAGAAATAGAAAGACAAACAGAGCGACAAATCTACTAGAGGAAGGAGGTATGTGTATAAGAAATGTAAACATACTCAGAACGGAGTCTGGGCAACATTGAGCTGCAGTTTTGTCCGCACCACAACAAAAATAAAGTGACAAGAGTGATAAACCAAATTATCCATAGCACGAGCAACATTAGGAAGACTTAACAACATTAAGTCAGCACGTGCTGCATGACAGACTACTCCTATAATACAGAACGAGCTCGGCATGGCCAGGTAGTTAGGCCCTCGACTCGTAATCTGAAGGTGGTCGATTTGAGTTTACGTTTCACCAGTCATGGTTATCCTTCTCGTCGTAGGAACATTATAATGTCACGATGAATCCCACTATTTGTTGGTAAAATAGTAGCCCAAGCTGTCTTCCCTTTAGTGTTTCACTGCTAAATTAAAGACGGCTAGCGCAGATAGTCCTCGTGTGGTTTTGCACGAAATTCCAAACAAACAAATAAACATTTAGAGAATCAACTATGATATTACACGAAAATATAAATTTTAGTATATGACGTCATGGTGTCATATGGGGAAGAAATAAAACCTGGAGTTTGAACGTGAAGATCGTAGAGTTGTGGAAAATCAGCTTAAAACATACAGCTAGAAATAATAATGTATTTCACTTTATTTATGTATCATAATTCCCTCCTTGGGGCTTATAACGCCAAAATCGGATTTACATACACGCAGTGGGTACAGCACAAGTAGTCCACAACAGCTAGAACAAAAGTATATACTGTAGAGATAATCTAAAACAGTGTTATAAACAATACGTAATTATTCTAATATTGAGTTTACACAGAAATTTATTTTGTCAATCTAAATTCCTGAGTTTTATCTAGTTTGTTTGTTTTGAATTTCGCTCAAAGCTACACGAGGGCAACTCAATCATCACCACCCACCGCCAACTTTTAGGCAACTCTTTTACTAACGAATAGTGGGATTGATCGTTACATTATAACGCCACCACAGCTGAAAGGGCGAGCATGTTTGGTGCGACCGGGATTCGAACCCGCGACCCTCGGGTTACGAGTCGAGCGCCTTAACCACCTGGCTACGCTAGGCGAGTTTAATCTCACTGCCAACTCTAATGTCTAGAATATTTACATAAAAATATCCAATCTCTTTGTATGTCCAATAAAGTCAAGCTTTACTCGCATGTTTGTTTTGTTGAATTTCCTACAAGGCTACTCGAGGTCTACCTACACAAATCACCCTTAATTTTGAAATGGTACACGAGGAGGTGAAGGCAGACGGTCAACACCACCTACAGACAACTCTGTTCATCAACAAATAGAGGAATTGATCGTCACATTGTAATGAATCCATGGCGGAGAGGACGAGCATATTAGGCAAAGAGTTTCGATTCCGCAACTCGAAGAATGTCAGTCTATCTTCTTAATCACCCGAACATACTGGCACACTTTGACGTCAGTAGAACGTTGGAGTTAGGGGTGGGGGGAAAGAACTTAAAGTTTAACATTTTTTATATAGTTTAGAAGATAAAACATTATATCACTCCTTCATTATCTTATGAAAACCATTTATTCAACAGAAACAATGTGATTTTGTCAGGTATCTGATAAGAACCGAAACTTTCACTGTGACATCACTGTCATTAAAACCATTGTGACTCTGCTAAAAAAAACCTGGCAAGTTTGTTTGTTTTTGTTATGGTATTATTCACAAAGCTACAAAAAAGGGCTATCTGTGCTCTGCTCACCACGGGTATCGAACACGGTTTCTAGCAGTGTAAAGTTGCAGACATACCAATGTACCACTGGGGGGCATACTTGGTAAAAAACCGAAGCTTCACTCAGACATCGCTGTGGATAAAAACACTGAGATTTTTCTTTAAAATCCGATAAAAACATTAATTTCACCCAGTTTTTAGAAGAAGACTAAATATGGCAGCATTTTAGGTAAGATAAGTAATAATATATAACTCTCGTATTTGCATCCCGAAATAACCTTCGAGGGTCACTAGAACAACTGCATATCTCTAAGTTATCAACCTAACTCGGAGTTCATCAAGATGTTTCTAGAGAAGACATGAACTGTTCAGTCGTGTTGAATGATTTCTACGTACAGCTGGATGACAATAAACAGATCATATATGACATATTTGTGGTGATAGACCGCTTTAGCTAAGGAAACTTACAACAGGAGTTAATTCTACGCAACGGTCGTCTAATACCCGACCGTTCCACATACCTGACGGAACGAAAGAATGAATAACCGAGATTAACGTGTCTAAAGTCTGGTGGAGACAAAAACGTGAGCGACTTTGGAGGTGCCGAGACAGTCGGCTCCACTACCTGGCTGTAGTGATTGCTATCGACTTCGTAAAGCTGTGTCGTTTGACAGCAGGGGTCCGCTGCAGAAAACTTGCATCATTCGGCCAACCTGAAACCTAAACAGAGACTTAACAAAATGTTTCTTTTGTTTTTTTGTCATGAATAAAAAGAAATTTTAAATAGGTAGATATTGGTAAGTAATAAAAGGACAATAGCGTCGTTCTCTGTGTGACGTCTCTGATAGCTCAGTTCCGAGAATAGCTGATGCTTAGCTATTCAAAATCTGAATGATAGGACTGAAACTTAGAGGTACCTCTCTAAATGGAAGAACTGCATATGATTGGGTGAAATCTGTAAAGAGGAGCTAGAAATTGTGTTTCGATACCAGTGGTGGGTAGAACACAGATAACCCATTGTGTAGCTTCGTGCTTAATTATACACAAACTGTTAATCAGTAATGTTCAACTGTCAGCCGCGTCAGATATAAACAAAAGAACTGATAAGTGGCTCTACAAAGCCTAAGTGAAAGAACTGACACGTTAATTTTGTAAGATGTGAATGAAAGAGCTGATAAATAATTCTACAAGGCCTAACTGTAAGAACTGACACGTAGTTCTTTAAAATGTGAACGAAAGAACTGATAAATGGCTCTACAAAGCCTCAAATTTGTAAGATTTGAATCACAGAACTAATACGTTTCATTCTATAAGGCTTAAATAGTTTATTATTTTTTCAGAGTGTTCGCTCGGAGCTACACAAAGGACTACCTGGGTTTTAACTGAAAGCTTAGAAACAAAGCAGCAACAGTAGCAAAAGTCAACTAATGAGCTAGTTCTGGCGTTCGCGATTTTACAGCAGGGGCTGCAAATCGAAACCCCTTAGATTCACATCCAAGAATTTCATCCACGCTCGTGACTGGGTTTAATGTAAGAACAAACACACAGTTGTGTAAGAATTGAATGGAAGAACTGACACGTAGTTCTACAAGGTTCTGTCACACCGTTCTCCTAAATTAGGGGGTCGAATCCCCTCGGTGGACTCAACAGATAGCCCGATGTGGCTTTACTTTGAGAAAAAACACACATAGTTCTACAAGGTTTGAATGGAAGAAATGACACTTAGTTCTATAATATTCGAATAACGCTGTACTGTCTTACTTAATGGGCTAATGCTGCATTCTTTTCATAGCGGATTTATTTTCCAGTTTATTTATTTCTTAGTGAACCTAAGCTTAAATTATTATTTTTTATAAATAAACTAATACTGTACTTTGTTTGTTAATAATTTAACTAACACTACACTCTGTTTGTTCCTTAATGAACTAACTCTGCACTTTGTTTGTTAACAATTTAACTAGCTCTATATTCTGTTTGTTCCTCAATGAACTAACTCTGCACTTTGTTTTTTTAATAATTTAACTAGCTCTATACTCTGTTTGTTCCTTAATGAACTAGCTCTGCACTTTGTTTGTTAATAATTTAACTGGCTCTATACTCTGTTCCTTAATGAACTAACTCTGCACTTTGTTTGTTAATAATTTAACTAGCTCTATACTCTGTTTGTTCCTTAATAAACCAACTCTGCACTTTGTTTGTTAATAATTTAACTAGCATTATACTCTGTTTGTTCCTCAATGAACTAACTCTGCACTTTGTTTGTTAATAATTTAACTAGCTCTATACTCTGTTTGTTCCTTAATGAACTAACTCTGCACTTTGTTTGTTAATAATTTAACTAGCATTATACTCTGTTTGTTCCTCAATGAACTAACTCTGCACTTTGTTTGTTCCTTAGTGAACTAACTCTGCACTTTATGTAAACGTTATGTATTTAGTTAAAGAAGCCTAGTCTTTATTATTGTTATTTACGAGACGATTTATATATCATACCAACTGAGCGTAATGCATTATTTGTTTGTTTTTACCGCACAAGTTGCACAATTGGCTATCTGTGAGGGGTGATCACCTCAGGGATCTAGCACTGGATTTTAGTGCTACAAGTTGTCAAGATTGCCATTAAACCACCAAAGTGTATGCATAATGTATATCCTTTGTAAGACTATACAGTTTGTGCTTGTGTGTAGCTTATTCAACCATGTATCAAATATGTCGAGTTAATTATCATACGGTTAAGGTTTTAAGTTTCATCTGAATTCTGGACGTGACGACCCTGGTTCTTTAGATCTTCCACACAGAATTGCGAATGAAACAAAATTAAATAGCCGAATATTTGCACTCTTTATTATACTAATAATAGGTGGCGCTTAAGCATGTAACTAAACGTTTTGGATGAATGTGGAAATATATATATATATATGATCCTGTCTTTTAGATAAAGTTACCTTTTCATGAGAAACTTTAATTAGTATCATGAAAAGTTCGGGGACTTACAGAAGTCAGTGTTAAAATTAGGATTTGAAACCTTAAATTTAACAGGTTTTGTTGAATGTATTCCAAAACATATAATGTTACACATTTTTCTGTTATCTAATAAACGATAGAACAAATAACAGCAAATTTCAGAGGGGACACACTTTTGTCCACCCCTGTATATATATATATATATATATATATGTAATGGCGCGAGTACCATATTTATAGATATAAATAACATAATACATACCAAAATGACCGAGTTTGTATCCACAATGTTATTGCGAGATGCTTGCGTCCTCATTACTTTACGTTAGATGTGAGGATTAACCGGTCGAGGTCCCAGCGACAGTAATATAAGTTATGAGCATTTGCAAATGTATATATATATATATGTATATGTCTGAATTTACGTTTTTGGATTGGTTATTATTATACTCAGACCTGTACAACAGACTATCTGTGATTTGTCACCAAAACCTACACAATAAGCAAATTGCTATCTGTCCACCACAGCTCACAGCTATCGAAACCCGAATTTCAGGGTCGTAACCCTGCAGACTTTTTTTTCTTATGAGCCACTAGGGGTCTCACGTTTATATGCAGACATAAATACAAGAATACTATACATATATATGTCACATATATCTACTTTTGTCTTGTACTGTTTTTAAAATGAGTTAATAACTAAAATATGAAACTTAACATCACGTCAATCACTCCAGGGTATTGTCAGGTGACTCCTCCCCTCACTCAGATGTTGTCAGGTGACTCCTCCCTCACTCAGATGTTGTCAGGTGACTCCTCCCTCACTCAGGTGTTGTCAGGTGTTGGTGACAGGTGACTCCTCCCTCAATCAGATGTTGTCAGGTGACTCCTCCCTCACTCACATGTTGTCAAATGACTCCTCATTCACTCAGGTGTTGTCAGGTGACTCCTCCACCATCACATTGTCAATGACTGTCATTCCTCAACTCAGGTGACTCCTCCCCTCACTCAGGTGTTGTCAGGTGACTCTCCCCACAATCAGGTGTTGTCAGGTGACTCCTCCCCAATCAGATGTTGTCAGGTGACTCCTCCCTCAGATCAGGTATTGTCAGTGTGACTCCTCCGTCAATCAGATATTGTCAGGTGACTCCCCTCACTCAGATGTGGTCAGGTGTCTCCTCCTCACCAGTGCTCAGGCTCCTCCTCCCTCAATGTCCTCCCACAATCAGGTGTTGCCAGGTGACTCCTCACTTACTCAGATGTTGTCAGGTGACTCCTCCCTAACTCAGGTGTTGTCAGGTGACTCCTCCCTCACTCAGGTGTTGTCAGGTAACTCCTCACTTACTCAGTTGTTGTCAGGTGACTCCTCCCTCATTCAGATGTTGTCAGGTGACTCCTCCTCACTCAGGTGTTATCAGGTGACTCTTCACTTACTCAGATGTTGTCAGGTGACTCCTTCCCTTACCTTCAGTCATTTCTATCTTCATTGAACCCTTCCATTACAGCTCCACATTCCTATTTATCTGTCTTCATGAACCCTACCATTACAGTTCCACATTCCTATTTATCTATCTTCATGAACCTTCCATTACAGCTCCACGTTCCTACTTATCTATCTTCATGAACCTCACCATTACAGTTCCACATTCCTATTTATCTATCTTCATGAACCCTACCATTACAGCTCCACATTCCTATTTATCTATCTTCATGAACCTCTACCATTACAGCTCCACATTCCTATTTATTTATCTTCATGAACCCTACCATGCGCAGCTCCACATTCCTATTTATCTATCTTTCATGAACCCTTCCATTACAGCTCCACATTCCTATTTATCTGTTCTTCATGAACCCTACCTATTACAGCTCCACATTCCTATTTATCTATCTTCATGAACCTCTTCCATTACAGCTCCACATTTCTATCTATCTATCTTCATAAACCCTACCATTACAGCGCCACATTCCTATTTATCTATCTTCATGAACCCCTTCCATTACAGCTCCAAATTCCTATTTATCTATCTTCATGAACCCTACTACTATTACAGCTTCACATTTCTATTACCAACACTGTTGTTTTTACTGTATTCGTTGCACACAGAAAGAACAGCCAAACCGTATACGATATCAAACTGTTTTTACCGAGCTACCTCTCAACCCGCAACTGTATAATTCAACTTATCTTCTAGTGTCTAGACTTCAGACAGTAATTCCTCGCATCATACATATACACTTACTGTAAAGGAATAGATACCTCTAGTAAGAAGTTAAATACATACGATGTAGTCGGTGCTCACTACTCTGAGGTCTTGAGGTCCACGTAACGTCGTTGTAATGACACTTTTATGAAATACAAGTTAAGGCGTACACAACTGATAGACTCTTCGTTTTACACACAGAATTATAAGCTTGTTTCTACAGGCTTGGACAAGACATAAAAC